>NW_023458725.1:122363-134580 GCF_013731165.1 Rhagoletis pomonella
TACTTGCTAATACAGTAAAAACACTTTACAATACTTGTTAAAGCAATTACAACGCTTTACTGAACTTCTTACGCACAATTAAACTTATAGCTTGCTTATTCGCAACTCGCTTCTCTGCTCACTTTACTTGTAGCTTGCTGACTTGTAACTTCGTAACTAACTCACCTCGCGGTGGCGGCGCCCTTATATACCTGAGCGGGCACTTATGGCAACTCTAGAACATTCTGAAGTTTATCGCTCATTCTCTTTCTCCCGCTGTTCGCAGTGTTCATCCAACTTGACGTTTCTCTTTGTGGAACATTCTACGTCGTTCCTCGAATATCTGCCTATTTCTCGTTGTTCGCTTTGTGTTGCCGCAGTATTCGCCACACTGCCCTCCACCTAAGTCTGATCGTCCCGATCAGACACATTTGCCGCTCCAACCGCTGCAAGTCTTTCCAAGTGGACCACTTTCATCTTGGTCCTCGGTCTCCCCATTGTCTGGCCTCGATGCACTGCGTCTTTCAGCCGTTTGTCAAACGGATCTCTCCAGTTACGATGTTGTTCGGAGGTGAAGCCTTTCTTCGGCTGCGGCATGTGCAACAACACCGAATCACCTTCCTGTAGCTCTTCTCGGCTCGATGCGTTACTGGACATTGCTTCCAGCTTATCTCCGGTGGTGCACCATCTCACATGGTCGTGCTTCTGCCCGCCACTGGTGGTGACCAGACCATGTCTCTTCTCATGGGCACCCTTTCCGCCAGGTCTATGCCGCATCCTCTGTCCATGACACCGAGGCTCCTGCCTTCGTGCTGCACTGCCTTTAGCACATCTTGCTAAATCCGGTTCCTCACGCTGAAACTTCCGCCGTCGTTTCGTATCTCGCTCTTCCGCCGATGCTAACTTCATTGACCTGACATGTATAATCTCAACCTTAGCTTCTGGCTTAACTGCTCGCCTGCACTTCAAAGCGCGCCTACTGCTTTCACAGCCGCTTTCATTTCCGGCCACCGGCGTATCACCATTGCAACGTGGTTCAATGGCTTTCCTCCTGCCGGAAACACTGCCTGGCTCGCCATGACCACTTCCTTGTTGTGACCTCTTCTTCACTGAGCTGGCGGAACCGTCTCGCTTTTCCTGTATTGGTGAACCGCTTCCTTCTCCTGATGAAACCACTCCGTCTCCATCACTGCCAACCTCCGCCCAACTAACTGCTTCCGTTTCTGGTGGAATTGTCGACACTTCCTCTAAGACTGACCGTCTGCTGCAGTACTGGCTGTCGTAACCAACCCTAAGTGGCACTTTCCTGTGACGATCTGTCAGGATCATTCTCTGGAGGTCAATCTTCATGCCTTGGCCAAGTAAGAAATCCACGCCGATGATGACTTCATCCACAATGTCTGCCACTATAAACTTAGTGTACGAGGCCACATCGTCGATTATTACCTCGCATGGTACTTCTCCTAACACTTGGGTGCGTTCACCAGTTGCAGTCTGCAGCTTTGCTCCAGGTAGTGGCTTTACATAAAAAGTGGCCAAATCCGGTCGAATAATGGAATATGTCGCTCCAGTATCCACTGTCAGTAGTCTCTCCTGCCCATTCACACATCCACCAATAGTGAGGTTGCTCGCATTCCGGCCAATTTGTGAGACGGAGATTATGGGCCTTTCAACTTCTGGAGCCAGCACGCGGCCCTTCCTGCTGGCTCGTTTCAGTTTAACGACTGATTGGAGTTGGCGTCGTCTCCTTCAGCCCTGCGTTTGCGTCCTGCTGAATTGTTGAGCCCACTGGAACTTGCACTGCAATCGCGGGCGAAGTGGCCTGACTTTCCACATTTAAAACATTTGCCAGAGCCATGCTTTTTCTCGCCCAGCAGTTGGATAATCTTCTTCATTTCATTTGTCTCGTCCGGTGTTTCCACTTCCACGCGATGTGCTTTGTAGGCTGGTCTACTTAGGAGTGCTGCCGTTTCACGCGTCTGAGTATACGAGACCGTTTCAGCAAATGTTGGCTTTGGATTCGCGTACGTCTCTCGCTTGGTATACACGTCCCGCATTCCGTTGATGAACCTCTGGATCTTTACCCTTTCAAGGTGTTCACCAGATGCGTCTCCAATAGCCAAATGAGCCAACCTTTCAACCTCAGAGGCGAATTCCTGTAAAGTCTCGTTGGATTTCTGGCAGCGATTCTCCAGTTCCATCTGGTAAATCTGTCTCCGGTTCTCGCTACCATAACGTCTTTCCACTGTACCCATTAACGCATCGTAACTGTTCCTTTCACAGTCGGGAATAGTCTGCAAGATTTCTGCCGCAGGTCCTTTCAATGCAACGAATAGTGCAGCGGATTTATCCTCCATGCTCCAATGATTTGCTGCAGCCGTTTTTTCGAACTGGAGCTTAAAGACCTGGAAAGGAATCGTGCCGTCAAAGGATGCGGTTTTTACCTTGGGTGCGCTCGTCGAAGTAGCTGGATGATTCAACTGCAAATCTCGGAGTCGACCTTCTAACTCGCCCATCTTAGCCTCGAATTTGTCCTGTCTCTCTTCGATTTTTTCCTGTATTTGTACAATCTTTGCATCCTGTGCTTCCAGTTGGGATGACATCTGTGCTGATACCGCTGCTGATATACGTGTCTCCAGCGCTTGTATCTGCGATGAAACATCTGACGATTGTGTTTGCATCTGAGTTGACAGCTGTGATGACATCTCTGACATGCGTGTATCCCGTGCTTGCATCATCTGTGACATGGCAGCCAATAACGTGTTCATGTCCATAACTGTTGATGACGAAGGAGCCTTTTGCTGTTCTTCAACCTTCCCGGATGTCTGCTGCACATCCTTCGACGAACATGCAGCCTCATCCTTCGGTTCGTCCTTTGCGGATGTATCGTCGAGTTTACCTTGGAAGTCGTATTTGTCTACGTCGATGCCTTCAGCTTCCATAGCCTCTCGCAACCGGGATAACAATTCCACTTTTCTTCCGGAGGTGGCCAAATTACGCTTTTCCAACTCCTGTTTCAGCTCCTCAATTTTTAAGTCCTGAATTTTCGCCATTTTTAGTAGTTTCTCCTTCGGGATTTATTTAACAATCCCACTTCTGACACCAATTGTTACGATTATCCTCGAAACCTTGAGGGATTTCCCAAATATACTCGTGCTCGTATCGCTGGATTGTTAAATAAATGCCAACGATGACCAAATTGTAGTACAATTAACTTTATTGTACAACAAACAATTTACAATACTTGCTAATACAGTAAAAACACTTTACAATACTTGTTAAAGCAATTACAACGCTTTACTGAACTTGTTACGCACAATTAAACTTATAGCTTGCTTATTCGCAACTCGCTTCTCTGCTCACTTTACTTGTAGCTTGCTGACTTGTAGCTTCGTAACTAACTCACCTCGCGGTGGCGGCGCCCTTATATACCTGCGCGGGCACTTATGGCAACTCTAGAACATTCTGAAGTTTATCGCTCATTCTCTTTCTCCCGCTGTTCGCAGTGTTCATCCAACTTGACGTTTCTCTTTGTGGAACATTCTACGTCGTTCCTCGAACATCTCCCTATTTCTCGTTGTTCGCTTTGTGTTGCCGCAGTATTCGCCACAATACTGTAACGATTATCCTCGAAACCTTGAAATTTAACATCGATGTGATGCTGATAGAAATCTGGATCAATTTGTGATCAACTCTGTTTGTTTTGTTTCCTAATTAGGTGAGGAAATTTTAATTTACAATACCGACAAAGGATAAATACACACACAAATGTTCGGTTATGGTTAAAGCAATTGAAGTTTTTGTATTGAATTTTTGGTTTAAAATCTATTTTTTCCTTTTCAGTAGGGTTTTTTGCACATTATCTTCTGCGTGAGAATTGATCGTAATACATACGGATCTGAATAAGCCACTGGAACACGGCTGTTTGTCAAAAGCATACGATTTCGAACTCGCGTAAATGTACATTTGCTAAATGCGATAGCATGAACGCTCTTCGAAAACATATGTTCGAAAGTGCTAAGGGCCGTGTTACACACGACGAACATATCCGCGCACATGCGCGGCTTGCGGTGCATGTTCGGCTGCTCACGAGCATGCTCGCAAAAAATTAAAAAATTTTGATTTTCAGCGAGCATGCTCGTCGTTTGTAGCGTTGTTCGCGAGCATCGCATTGGAAACAAAAACGACGAACTCATTTTGTGTTGATGCTTGCAGTGTGCACATCGCGGATAAATGCATCCAAGCCATGTGCGTAAATTGAATTTTTGATAAATGAGGCAAAATTACTAAATATATATGTATGTACATACATACAAGTAAAATATAAATAAATTTAAGTAACACATACATAAAAAAACCTAAGTCATAAGTATTTCAATTGTATCATCCGCGTCTTTCCTTTCCATGTTTACGCTTTGAGTACAAAATCACTTATGAGTAGGGACACGAATTTCGATACGATACGATACCATATCGATACTTTTCTCATTCGATACCGATATTTTCTACTCGACAGTTTTAAAACTATATATTTTGGAATCGAGTACCAGAACCCTAGTATCGTATCGAATATAATAAACTCACATTCCAACACTGAGGGAAAAAAATTTTAGAATTAAAAAAACGTGCTAAATTGAAAAAAATACGCATATTAAACAGCAACCCAACTCGTTTTAAATTTGAGTAAATACGTTTTAAAATATGTGGTTGTAAAGTGCACAGATGCTTTTTCGTAATTAAGAAGAAAAAAAATTTATTTCATATTCCGTCTGATGAGAACTGAACCCGGATCCTCTTGGCCGCAATTAATTGTATCAAGCGTCTTTGCATACTCAGCTACAGCCATACATGTAAAGGTGTTTTCAAATGTTGAGTTTGAATCAACATCACAACGCGCGATTAGTGCATTATGTCATACCACGTACGTGTGTATGTGTGTATATGTTGTCACCGCTGTGCATGCTTTGTATACATATACCTTCTTAATTACATATGAAAAAGCATCCGAGACGTGCAAAACGCCATCCGTGTAGTGAAAAATGCTTCATTTTAGTACGGGAGTATTTGAATTGAATATTTCCATTATATGTACGTAGTGTATGTATAATGGGAAAATCCAGTTTGTTAAGACTTTTCACTTGATTTAAACAAGAAAATTTTTAAACGGTAATGAAATAAACAATTTTAATTCTTACAACGCGTTTCTTATCTCAGTGAAGGATAATGATAATGGAGTGCAATGGGGTATAGTCGTTGCGCTGGGTATGCAGTTACAGTTGCATGGCTATACTCAATCCCGACTCTTGCGTCCTCGTTCGCACACTCTGGGCAACGTGAGCAACCCATGTGCGAGATGCGGTAACCAATCCGAGTTTAGCCTTGGGTCACGGCAGAAAGAGAGGGAGTTTCGGTGGGGCCATTCCGACTTATTCGGTTTAAGGGCTCACTGAAGTGTGCAGCGTCTGTTCACCAGTAGGTGCGGCTGCAAGCGGGTGTCTGCTTGGAGCAAGCGGCTCGCTATATAAACGTGTATTTGGTTGCGAACCCACCAACGTCCCAGCAATGGGTTGTGCGCTGGGCTTTTGACCCGCCACGTAAAAACCACTTCCAGTGAAGATGCAAGGCAAAGCCTCGGATGAGACCACGGCAAAGGTTTAAAGGACTACGATTTGAGGGCATGCACCTGGAATGTCCGGACCCTTAATGGGGAAGGTGCCGCTGCCCCCATCATGATATCAAAATCGTGCTTGGCGACTTCAATGCCAGGGTGGGCAAGGAAGGGATATTTGGAACCACCGACGGAAAATTCAGCCTCCGCGACGAAACGTCCGACAACGGATTGAGGCTGATCGACTTCGCCGGGGCCCGAAACATGGTAGTATGCCTTAGGTTCAAGCATAAAAAGATCCATCAAGCTACCTGGCTGTCTCCGGATCGAAGAACGAGAAACCAAATCGATCATGTTGTGAAAGACGGAAGGCACGCTTCCAGTGTTTTGGACGTACGCACACTCCGAGGCCCAAACATCGACTCGGACCACTATCTTGTTGCAGCCAAGATACGCACCCGCCTCTGTGCAGCAAAAAATGTGCGCCCAAATATGCAAGGAAAGCTTAACGTCGAAAAGCTGCAATCACAACAGACAGCCAGCGCTTTAGCCACTCGACTCTCACACCTGCTCTCAGAGAGCACTCTTCAACAAACCGACATATGCGAGCAGTGGAAAAACATTTCCTGCTCATTAAGTACCGCCGCCGAAGAAGTAGTCGGATTTCAGCGAGCCCGAAAGAACAACTGGTACGATGGGGAGTGTCAGGAAGCTGCAGAGAAAAAAGATTCCGCCGTCAGGGCCACGCTGCGATCGGGCGCAACGCGTGCTGTGTGGAACCGCTATAGGGATCTGAAGAGGGAAGCGAGACGTATTTGCCGCAATAAGAAGAGAGAGGCCGAAATACGTGAGTGCGAAGAGCTTGAAATGCTGGCCGACATGAAGAATGGCCGAAAATTTTACCAGAGAGTTAGGCGACTTACGGAAGGTTTAAAGACCGGGGCGAACTCCCGTAAGAACAATAATGGCGACCTAGTAACTGATGTCCAGAGCGTACTTAAATTATGGAGGGAACACTTTTCCGCCCTAGTAAATGGTAGCAGCACGGAAATTTGTGGAGAAGAAGAACCCGAGCCCGCAGTCGATGATGACTTAGTCGACGTTCCACCGCCTGACTATGACGAGGTACGTATAGCAATAACGCGTCTGAAAAACAACAAAGCTGCTGGAGCTGACAGCCTGCCAGCTGAGCTATTCAAGTACGGCGGCGAGGAGTTGATAAGGTGGATGCATCAACTCTTGTGCAGAATATGGTCAGATGAACGCATGCCCGACGACTGCAATTTAAGTGTGCTGTGCCCAATCCACAAGAAAGGTGACCCCGCCATTCGCGCCAACTACCGCGAGCCTTCTAAGCATAGGTTACAAGGTCTTATCAAGCGTATTGTGTGAAAGACTGAAGCCCACCCTCAATAAACTGATTGGGCCTTATCAGTGTGGCCTTAGACCTGGCAAATCCTCCATAGACCAGGTATTCTCAATACGCCAAATCTTGGAAAAGACCCGCGAGTAAAGGATCGACACTCAGCACCTATTTGTCGACTTTAAAGTCGCTTTTGACAGCACTAAAAGGAGTTGCTGGCGTCCCCTCAAAACTCATACGGCTGTGTAAAATGACGTTGAGCAATACCACCAGCTCCGTCAGAATTGGGAAAGACCTCTCCGAGCGGTTCGCCACAAAACGGAGTTTCAGACAGAGCAACTCCCTTTCATGTGACTTCTTTAATCTGATGTTGGAGAAGATAATAAGAGCTGCAGAACTGAACCACTCAGGAACAATTTACTACAAGAGCGTGCAATTGCTGGCTTATGCCGATGACATCTACATCATCGGTAATAAAAACCGCGAAGTCTGTTCTGCCTTTTCCAAGTTGGATAGGGAAGCAAAGCGCATGGGTCTGGTGGTAAACGAGGACAAGACGAAGTATCTCCTGTCATCAAACAAACAGTCAGCACATTCGCGCCTTGGCACCCACGTCACTGTTGACAGTTACAATTTCGAGAAAGTAGAGAATTTCGTGTACTTGGGAACCAGCATTAACACCGATAATAATGTCAGCATTGAAATCCAAAGTAGAATCACTCTTGCCAACAAGTGCTACTTTGGACTGAGTAGGCAATTCAGGAGTAAAGTCCTCTCTCGACGTACGAAAACCACGCTCTATAAGTCACTCATCATGCCCGTGCTGGTATATGGCGCAGAAGCATGGACAATGACAACATCCGATGAGGCGGCTCTTGGAGTGTTTGAGAGAAAGATTTTGCGGAGGATTTACGGGCCTTTACGTGTTGGCGACGGCGAGTACCGCAGACGATGGAACGATGAGCTGTATGAGCTTTACAACGATATGGACATAGTGCAGCGAATTAAAATACAGCGGCTCCGCTGGCTTGGTCATGTCGTTCGAATGGACACTGACGCTCCAGCTCCAGAGGCCCCACTGCGATGGAAAGATCAGGTGGAGAAGGACTTGGCTTCACTTGGCGTTTCCAATTGGCGTCAGTTGGCACAGAGGAGAAACGACTGGCGTGCTTTGCTGAACTCGGCCAAAATCGCTTAGGCGGCTACAGCGCCAAAAAAGAAGAAGAAGAAGGATAATGTTATTAACCTAATATTACCGGCGAGAGTTTTTCTACGCACGCACGCAAGTTTTTCTCATTTGATAAACCCAAATCAATTTGCGTGCGTGATTTCTCAGAGTTGCATTTCTGTCAAATTTACAGAAGTTTGCTGAGAAATATTGTTAATTCATAGTCGCGCCAAAATGCCAATTGAGCATAAATGTCAAATCGATCGCTTTTTACGCACGCGTATAAGGTTGGCCTGTCACTATTCTTCCCAATATAAATTGGGCTCTAAAGTGTAGAAATTTGTACTATGGTTAGGATTGCATGTGGTGGGATTTGAACCCGCGGCCTCGGTGTTTAAGTCAACACCTCAATCACTACGTGTTGTAATAATAATAAAGTCCGGCGCTTATACAATATGTTAAGCTGATGCCAGATAAAACTTTGTAGCTTTGCGTGACATTTATAACTTTCCCAGCGAAACGCCAGACGCAAAAGGTATGCCACAAAGAACGCAAAGAAAACAGTTTTGTACTGCTTTTTTACTCGTCAAAATTGCTTTGGATTTTATATATTTTGCTTAAAAAATATCAGCAATGTAATTAAGTTTTATGTTTCTACATGAAAACTGGAATTTGAACGAAACAAAATAAATATTAAACCGGTTGATTATCAAAGCGCGCAAAAAGATGGGAGTTGGCCATCTTTTCGCTTCACGCTGCAGCTTCAACGATCTATGTGGCGTGCTTTGTTCATTTTTATACAATTCATCTTATCTGTCAAAGCGAATCTGTCACGTAAAGCGAAGCAAAAGTTTTATGTGGCATCAGCTTTAGTGTTTGGCCGAACTTCTCCTCCGATTTGTCGCGTGGGCCTTAATGTTGTGGCACAAAAGGGGTGCCTACAGTTTTATGTCGACTCTGAACGCCGATTGTATTTTATGGGAAGCTGTTTTTCCTATATGCGAGACCTATATTCAGATAAATTTTTTGGTATCGATATTTGGAATATCGAGTCTTTTTATTCCGATATTAATGAGTACCCGATATTTTTAAAGCGATACTTTAAATGAGTACCATATCGATACTTTCGGTTCGATATCGTGTCCCTACTTATGAGCCGCTCATCGTCTGTAGCAAACGACAGCGAGCATGTTGGCGCACATGTGCGCGCAGATGTTTGTCGTGTGTAGCCAGTTAGGGATGCAAACGATGCATCGATATTTTTGAAACATCGATAATATCGGTTCAAAATTCGATGTTTGCCATCCATGTTTACAATTTCCTAAAATCGCTAAATTGACGACACATCGATGTCAGTTCCAGCGATGTTTTAACATCGACTTATGATCTGATTATGCATACTTCGCAAAACTTCGCATAAATTTAAAATTGTCAGGGGAATATCTGTTTTATGCATTTTGTATGTATTTTGTGTAGAAAGGGAAAATTTTAGTAGACGGACGGCAATTTCAAGAAATGGGGGTGTAGAATAGGACCCCCTGATTTCAAAAATACCCCCTTTTTCCTAGCAACCCTATAGTTCTTATATAACTTGTATTTAAAGTTTTCGTATGAACGATGAATAAGACAGCAAAATAACATCAAACTTGGTGCTGCCAGACTGGAATTTTGAATAATAAAAGCGGACTTTTACTTCAGAATTTTCACTTAGTAGAGTTCTCCTCTCTGCGTAGGCGGCCTTCGGCCGCGGTTTAGGATTATAAGTCTTACTAAATAGAATTCTCATTTTGGTGTCCACAGTGATGTAGCCTTGAGAAAGGATAAGGTAACTAGAATTCCCTTTCTGCGTGGTAAAGCTGCCGCCCCAGCGATGTCTTTTATGGTTATGATCAGGACTAAGACCCCTATCGATCCCAATATAAAGTTTTCCAATCAGAGAAATTTATTTATTTATTTATTTATTTATTTGAACAAAAGTGGTGGTACAAATAAGATAAGAATCTTTTTAAAGTACATCAACTTCATTTGGTATTTTATTACAGAGTAATATATTAAATTAAATTAAATTAAAATAAACTTAGCACTAACACAAAACATAAGTAAATCCTTAACTAATCATAAGCACAATTAAACATATACATAGGTAGAAGAAAATGAGTTCAGAGAGACAGATGAAAGGAAAGAAAGAATATTATTGCGATCACACTCATCGCAGTGACCCAAAATAGTTGTATATTAGCAATTTGTAGTTACCTCTATTTAACACAGACTTGACAGATTCTGGTGTATTTTGGGACAATTAGATCGTAACGTCTACTGGACTTACTCAATTTAAGCTTTTCATATAAGTACCTTGGAGATTTCCATTCTAATAGTTTATAGATAAATATACAGTTCCTGGCCGCAGTGTAGTCCACGATACCGCAATCCAAAATCTTATTTTTCCAAAGTGATATATGGTCAAATTTCTTAAGACCATATACATATCGCGTAACGTTATTGAACAAGACATTGATTTTGTGAGAGGATACGGAATCGAGCTTACTATATATAAGCTCAGAGTAAGTTATATGTGGCACAATAAGTTGTTTTGCCAACTTGCGTCTTGTTTCCAATGGAGTAAAATCAGCGGACATTTTCAATCTACGCAAAACGGCATACACATTACTAACAACACTATTAACATGGTCGAGACAAGTCAACTTAGAGTTTATCACATATCCCAAATTTTTAATTTTGTCTTTGAACTTAATAACACTACCACCAATAACCAATTCCGGTATGTTCTCAACATGTACCACGCTGTTACATATCGGCAACACAAAGGACTTTGAAACATTTAAACACAGACAATTATTACTAGCCCATCGCGAAATAGCAGACAAATCATTATTAACTTTAAAACACAAATCCTCAACAAGACCAACACGACTAGACAAGTACACCTGGATATCGTCCGCGTACGCGTGCACATTGACAAATTGACACACAGAGAATACATCATTGACAAAAATACTGAACAACAGAGGTCCTAGGACAGACCCCTGTGGGACACCCATTGTGACAGTTTTAAAACTAGAGCAGGCATTCTTGCTTCTTACTTTTTGTAGCCTGCCTTCAAGATAGCTCGTCATAAATTTTATGTAGTTGTCCGAAAACCCAAAGAAAAATTTTAATTTCTTGCAAAGATGGTCATGGTTAACCATGTCGAATGCCTTAGAAAAATCTAAGAGGCAAGGAAGAGTCAAGTCATTATTGTCAAAATGTATCCTTATGTCGTCAAGTATTTTCATCACAGCAGTGAAGCAACTATGTTTTGGCCTAAACCCGGACTGAAGCGGTGATAATAAATTCTTTTGCTGGATGTAGGACGAGATTTGCGCTGCCATTAAGGACTCACATACCTTTGCAAGCACTGGCAGTATGCTGATCGGTCTAAAATCACTGGGATTCATGGCCACACTCTTTTTGGCGACTGGGAGTATGACAGCCTTTTACCACTCAGAGGGGAAAAACGAAGTCGTAAAACAATGATTTATTATGTGAGTAATCGTACCTACAATGAATGGCAGTGCGAGTTTTATGAACTTCAGTGAAATCCCATCTTCACTAACAGCATCAGACCTAATACCAAACACAGCCCTCAGAACTTCGCCTTCGCTAACTCCCTCAAATTGAAATTCCTTTTCAATATTACTCTGAGTCCAACAGGTTCGCAAGGTTTTAGGAGCGGTATTACTTTTCCCAGAAGAGGAGAAATATTCATTTAAAACATTAGCATCTAAGCCACAGTCTGGTTTCAAACTTCCATGGACCTTGAGATTTTTTAAGTTTCGCCACAAAACCTTAGGCGGAATTGATGGGTCCAGCTTGGCATTACAGTAATTACGCTTCGCCTGTCTTACGATAGCAGTGGCATTATTGCGAGCACTTTTATATTGAGACCAGGCAAAAACTGTCATTGCCTCGGCGTACTCTTTTATTAAACCATGGACAAGATTCATTAACAGCCCGAACCGTACAAAGAGGAACATGAGTATTGAATAAACTAGTTACGGGATGTACATAGCTCAGTGGTTAACGCTTCTGACTTTGAACA
>NW_023458725.1:134590-139118 GCF_013731165.1 Rhagoletis pomonella
ACCGCTTAGACTTTGTTGCTTTTTCAATTTTTCCTAATAAACAATCGCTGTACAAAGCTCAATAAAAATATTAAAAATAAACTAGTTAAATTTGTATTTAGAAGGTAAGTTTTTTATCCACAGTGTCACAGAACCAACAATCATCCCAACTAACTCTTGACAGGTCATGAGACAGCTCATTAAGATTAAGGGCCGATTGCACCATGTCTAGTTAACGCTAACTGGAGGACATCCTTCAGTTAAGTACGTTAACTGCTTTATCGATCACATGTTTTATGATGGGTCTCGATAACGTCGATAAAGATGTTTAACTGGGAGTAAGAATTAACTAGACATGGTGCAAACGGCCCTAATAGACTTATAATCACGACACATGAACGTGGCACTAACAGAAGGACGATTAAACAACACATTTACAGCGCAAAAAATTAAGTAATGATCAGATACAAAACCTATTTGGTCAAATTTAAGAACATGATTAAGGCTAGAGGTGATAAAGTAGTCCAGTAGGCTAGGATTTGAGTTATTGGAAAATCTCGTAGGTAAAAGTTTGTTCACTACTGCTAATCCAGAAGTAGATACATGTTCACGTAATTTAACAGCATAGGAATCATTCAGTAGGAGGTTCACATTAAAATCACCACAAATAACATAAAATTCATAGTCAATTAAATACATAGACATTTCAGCAAAAAAACGAGTCCAACAAATTACTTTTATGGGGATTATAAACGCACGACACTAATATACTTATTATACCATCTGAGATTTCAGCAATAATAAACTCCGTTTCTGAACTGGAGGATACTGCCAAAGGTCGAATTTTTAGGTTAGATTTGCAGTAGATTGCCACACCTCCTCCTCTTTTATTTCTCCGGTCATGTCGCACTATATTATAGTTTTGAATGGTGTAGTAAAAATCGCAAGTATCGGGACTGAACCAAGTTTCGGATACACAAATTACGTCAACTAAGGACTCCTCAAAAACACTTCTGACGTAGTCCAACTTATCTCCACTGAGACTTCGTGCGTTAAAATGGACCACATTCAACCCTAGAGCTTGCTTACATAAAATGTCTAGCAAGAGACTGTGGTTTTCACCAACACTGCAGACCTTATTGTTAACTGGGTTCACCATTACTAATTGTAAACAGATGGGAGGCAACTACAAGCACATACGAGCATTTCACATGCATATGTGTGCAATGGCAATACAAAACAAGATAAGAAAAAGATTTTTCACTGTAAGTATAGAGATAGATAAAGGAACAGTAGGGATTTGAGAAGAGATGTAGTAGCAATTTAAAATATATATGTATAGAAATAAGTCATAAGCTGCCAGCCGCAATCCGTTCGACATCACCTCTGTTGCAAACTTTTATCGCATCTCCCTTTGACTGGACGCGAACAAAGACATTACCGCGAATTGAGAAGACCGACGACAAGTGCTTCTGCTTTTTAAGCTGCAAGGCAAACTGAAGAGTTTCGCGGTTACTTCTAGAAAGACTCTCATGTATATGTATTCGCTCATCAATGTCACGTCCAATATCCCGAAGAGTAATTCCTCTCTTATTCGCCTTACCAAACTTTGCCAGCGCCATGAAGAGTAGTGATCGATTGCTCGAGGAGACGAACTTAACGATTACTGGCGTATTTTTGGTATTTGCATTGCTTTTGCGAACGCGAAAGGCTGCGCGAATGGGAGGAGTATTCAGTTGAACCGCTTTACAAATGTCATTAAGTATTTCACCCAAATTCTCATCACGTATTTGGGGCAGGCCATTAATGATTATGTCGTTAGCGACAGAGGCATTTTCATATTCTGCGATGCTTGACTTCAACAGCTGCACCTCCTTCTTAAGGTCAGCCACCACCACACACTCACGCTCTGTTTCTGATAATCTACCCTCCAGATTCGAAACTCTCTTCTTGACAGCTTGTACGTCAGCTGCCAACTCACCAAATTTCTTCATCATCCTCTCCTCGAACTCTTTCATGCCAGCTGTCAACTGGCTTACTATACTCTCCATCTTCGCCTCTATACGTAAGAGCCATGTTGGAGGATGTTCATTTTTATTTTTACTCCCTTCTTCTGTTTGAGCCGAAGATTTTGATGGCGATAGGTGATTAGTACGCGTGTTTCTGGTATTCACACTGGTTGATCGCGTACCCATATTGAGTCTCATGCAGAAGGGCTTTCAAAGCTCGCAGGTAGATGGCGCTCTCAGCAGTATGACACAAAATGAGGGGACAGAACAGCCTATGAAAGTGTACCTGATGACAGAACAGCTGTCAGAAGAGCATCTGATGATCAAACAGCTGATGAAAGTGGAGGTAAAAACTGGAACTGTATTGCTTCGGTGCTATGCGGGTTTTGTTGGTGATTATTACTTTGTTGTTTGTTGTTTGTGTATTTGTTTATCATTATTTATTGCTTTTTGATTCTATTTGACTTGTTCGAAATGAGTATTTCACCAAATAAACTTGATGCATGTAAATTTTTCTACTTTCTGCATTCGCTTGTAGTTCCGTGTTCACTGGACAAGTTATCTTACAAACGAATCACTTTATCTTTGAATATTATTACACTCTACACCACAGTTTTGCTTAGCACGTCCGCACTCTTCGCAGATAGACTGTACGTATTCTGCACGTATTAAGCATAGTCTTCTTTGTATATATTGTTTTGTACAATATGGCAACACATCTTATGTGTCAGTTTGCAACCATGTGTTATTGTAAATATGGGTGCAATTCAATAGTTGCGTTCCAGATGCTTCACGATTTGCAGGTTTTTACAGGAAGTCGTTCCAGGTGACCACCTCCCATAAGGTTTATTAATGGAGAAAACAGCCGTTCCTGCAAATCGTGAATTTCGTGAATATCGTGAAGCATCTGGAACGCAACTGATGTAATCACAGCATAGACAGTAACCAACCTTTTTGGGTTGTTGTTATAGTAGTCGTTGTTGTTGTAGTTATATTCACTCCTGAGGAAGGCACGGGGTTGTGTGCTGCTATTTAATGGCCTTCCGCAGACTTTTTCTTAGATTTCAGGGTTGTGTGCTGCATTATTATTAGATAAATAAATTTAAGCATTTTACAAATCGTGATTTTATTAAAAGAAAATTATAAATGGTGTTGAAAAACCAAACAAATGCTCGTGCGAAAGCTCTATTTTTGTGTGTTGTTAAAATTTATACATGGCGTATTGATGGTAATACATGCAATGTATTCTTTTGTGGATTTTACGTTACTTGAGAATTTAGACAACGTGCGAGCTGCCAGGTTCTGTTATCAATATAATTAACACAAGCTTCTCCGCGTGGTTGCCTTTCAATAAATAGAATAAACAAATATTCGCAAATAAATTGGATTTATTTTATATCTGACAACTAACGTACGCTTTTTGTTCTTTTCTCCATTTTGATTTTGACTCTTTATTACCGCCAACAACTTTATGTGTATACACATCGGCGTAGCCAGAATGAAATTTAGGGGGGGCGCTCGACCCTATTAAGCTGGCATTTCAGGGTACTATTTTATATATATATATAAGTAAAAATTTGAAAGTTAGGTGGGGGCTCGAGCACCCCCCTTCCCCTACCTGGCTACGCACCTGTGTGTACATATTTACAAGCTGTCAAAATTTTTCGTAGTCCCACGAGCTAGGTAAAAACTATGGCATTCGTATTCACAGGGAGAAACCTCAAAATTTTTGTTTGGTATTTCCAAATTTTCCCTTTTTTATCAGTTGGCAAAAGCCCTCAGTGGTAGCGCTCCGAGCGTTGAGATAGTAATTTCATGTCAATTAGTAGAAAAGTTCCATGTTGAAAAAACTTTTTTATTTTGGCGAGAAAATTTTACATTTCTGCTGTGCCAATTCGTAACTGTTTACTGCTGGAAAGTTTTGACAGTTGCTCTGGTGCAAAAGAAGTTGACAGAGAAGGTAAAGTATAGAGAAGGACCGAAAACTGTGAATGCCACATTTTTCGAGCCAACAAAACTGGCGAAGCGCATTTTAAGAGCGACAAATATTTGGAATACTTAACAGCGAAAGCAAAATACAAGCATAAAAGAAGAATGTTAACAGAGCTAAATCTCGCGAGAGCGTTTGGAATGTTAATTAAATATGAATATTGATGATTTTTGTGATAGTGTTTGATTTTTTGTGAAAATAATGGTTTTAGTAAAAAAATTAAATAATTTTTTGGTGATTTATACAAGTAACATGAAATTAAATCGAAAATATTATATAACATTTTCCGATTTTTGTGATATTTTATTAATGATTGCAAATAGAAAACTCCCATAAGTGTTTGTTTCTTGTGAAAACATTTTGTGATAAAAAATCCCTTTTTCCGGTGATTTCTACAAATACTGTGAAAATAAATCGAAAAGGTTATATAGAATTTTTTTGACTTTTGTAATATTTTGTTAGATTTTCAATTATAAAACTTTATTGGAGTAAAATTTTTTTGAAAATAGATTTTTTAGGGAAAAAAATAATTTCTTTTCGGTTATTTGTA
>NW_023458725.1:139218-141927 GCF_013731165.1 Rhagoletis pomonella
AGAGCGACAAATATTTGGAATACTTAACAGCGAAAGCAAAATACAAGCATAAAAGAAGAATGTTAACAGAGCTAAATCTCGCGAGAGCGTTTGGAATGTTAATTAAATATGAATATTGATGATTTTTGTGATAGTGTTTGATTTTTTGTGAAAATAATGGTTTTAGTAAAAAAATTAAATAATTTTTTGGTGATTTATACAAGTAACATGAAATTAAATCGAAAATATTATATAACATTTTCCGATTTTTGTGATATTTTATTAATGATTGCAAATAGAAAACTCCCATAAGTGTTTGTTTCTTGTGAAAACATTTTGTGATAAAAAATCCCTTTTTCCGGTGATTTCTACAAATACTGTGAAAATAAATCGAAAAGGTTATATAGAATTTTTTTGACTTTTGTAATATTTTGTTAGATTTTCAATTATAAAACTTTATTGGAGTAAAATTTTTTTGAAAATAGATTTTTTAGGGAAAAAAATAATTTCTTTTCGGTTATTTGTACAAACAACGTTAAAATAAATCGAAAATATTATATAACATTTTCCAATTTTTGTGATATTTTCAAGTAAAAAACTGTATTGGTATTGGATTTTTTGAAAAACAAAAAACCAAAACCCTTGAAAAAATCTTTTTTGCTAAACTAAGCCGAAACTATTTAAGCACCTTTTTCGATATTTATGGAAATAACTAAGTTTTTTAATCTTTTCGACTTAGATTTTTTTGAAAAAAAAACTGCGAAAAGAATTATTTTCCATTTTTTTTGTAGAGATCTCCCTAAACTAAGTCGAAAGTCTGAATGAATTTTTCCCATGTTTCCGATATTTATGGAAATAATTCAGTTTTTAATTATTTTCGACTTGGAAACTTTTTTTAAAAATACTAAAAATCTGAAAACGTCGGATTTTCGCAGCAATTAGTAAAGATCTCGCTAATCTAAGCCGAAGCTATTTAACAAATTTTTCAACATTTTCAATATTTATTCAGTTTTCAAATCTTTTCTAATAAAGTCGTGTAAGATGTTGCCATTCGATGGGTGGCACCTTCGCTACTCATGTGCATATTAGTCCCCCACATTGTCATTTACATATCTAATTAATTAATAAATCTAAATTTATCAAGCACATATTTGTAAACTGCATTTTATTGATATTACCTATTTCTGCTACCAAATTTTTCATGCATCCAAAAAGACAAACAAATGAAAATGTAAGTATGTATGCATTTATAAATGTACATATGTACATACATATATACGATTGATCAACACAAGTTATTCAATTTAACCCTACGTTTACGAAATATTTTGATTTTCGCATAACTTTGCATTTAATTAAGTAATACTTGTACATTTTGTATGGAGAATAATAACAGTTAATTTAAAATTGTACATGTAACCATGTTCTCGACGATACATGTAACTTTCATGAAGATTAACCATAAAAAGCGTTGTAAAATAGTGTGCTATTAACAGCTGGAACCAAAAAAACTATGTCCGCCAAAATGGGTTAAACACAAACTGGAATTGACATTTTTTACACGCATACATGCATACATTCATACATTTGTACAGTGGAGTAGCACTAGCTTGGACATTCCATTGCTTGTACTTTGACATTGACCCACCTGTACAAAAATTGTGGCGCGTCATGGACAAAAATTTTACAATTTCGGACCGAAAAATATGAAAACGAGCTAAGTTGCCACGTTACATCTGTGAGCTTCCGATAAAACCACATATTTTCGTGATTTTAGAAGTTTTGATTTTATTAAAAAAAAATCAATGTATTTTCCTGCAGAAAACGTACACTTTTATTTAATGTTTATTAAAATTACATCTCAAAAGCTAGTTAATGATTGAAATATTGATATGGAACATAGAAATAGAGTGTTTTGCCAAGAATTACCAACAATTTCCAAAATTCGAGATAACCTATTTTACTGGATATGGAGAAATGGTTGCTACTTTTCACTTGGCTGGCCGAGATTTCTTCATTTTAAGATTTTAGAATTTTTGTGTCGGATTGAAAAAGTTGAGCTTGTGGGTGATGAATTTGCGGGCACCCTGAAATTGTGCATATGGAAACTGTGCATACGAAATAATGCATATGAAAAAAACCGAAATAATGCATACGAAAAAAACCGAAATAATGCATATATGCACAGTTTCGGTTGAAAACCGAAATAATGCATATGAAAAAAACCGAAATAATGCATATATGCACAGTTTCGGTTGAAAACCGCAATAATGCATATTAGGAAAACCGAAATTATGCATATGCACTCTTTCGTTTGAAAACCGAAATAATGCATATGAAAAAAACCGAAATAATGCATATATGCACAGTTTCGGTTGAAAACCGAAATAATGCATATGAAAAACCCGAAATAATGCATACATCCACACTTTCGTTTGAAAACCGAAATAACGCATATGAGAAAAACGAAGTAATGCATACATGCACAGTTTCGGTTCAAAACCGAAATAATGCATATGACAAAAACCGAAGTAATGCATACATGCACAGTTTCGACTCAAAACCGAAGTAATGCATATGACAAAAACCGAAATAGTGCATACATGAAAACGAACTTCTTTCTGAGTAGGCGGCCTTCGGCCGCGCTTAGGGATTATAACCCTTACTAAGTAGAATTCTCCTTTCTGTTTTGCCGGAAAAGGGGGCCGGAAGTATTTTTGCGCAGAACTT
>NW_023458725.1:142027-149794 GCF_013731165.1 Rhagoletis pomonella
AAAAGCGTGCTTGAGAATTGCAGTTAACGAAACTTGTCGGAATCGTTAGCTAACGATACGAATATTGTCGTTAAGAAAAATGGGAATCGCACTACTGGTCGTGACCAAGGGTGGTCTCCCAAATCAACCGGGAATAAGGTTAGTCATTTTCAATTTTATATCTTTGTTCGTCGACATTATAGGACATGTCATCATTGCAGGCTATTGTTGCAGAACAAAACGCCCCAACCACTGCTGTGGTAAATATGTACCAGCAGTACTGCCCACCGCCGTTGGTGCATTCCCACAGCTTGCCGACACCAGCTATTATATCACGTGTAAATGCAGCTGCGGCTAAATTTGGTTATTAACAGTGCAATAGTGCCATGTCATTGGCAAAAATACTAAGGGCCGGTTTCTCCATCTCTGGTTAACACTAACTCCCCGGTTAAACATTGTTATCGACGTTCTAACTCCATGCATATAACAGGGAGTCGATAAGGTCGGTAACGATGTTTACCGGGGGATAAGTGTTAACCGGAGATAGAGAAACCGGCCCTAAGGGCCGTTTGCACCATGTCTAGTTAATTCTAACTCCCAGTTAAACATCTTTATCGACGTTATCGACACCCATCATATAACATGTGATCGATAAAGCAGTTAACGTGCTGAACTGAAGGATGTACCTCCAGTTAGCGTTAACTAGACATGGTGCAAACGGCCCTAAGGGCTGCTGGCATATAGAGATTATAAAGTTTTTGGAACCGAATGAAGACGATGGCCGCAAACCTATGATGAAACATATTCTGGCATGCCTTTGACAATCGCTAAATATATATATACAAAATATTTATCGTTCTGCAGAACGTGCATGCATATTCAATTCCGATTTTATGGGTCGATTGGGGAGGACAACCGAACTTCAGTTGGTTGGCCAGTGACTGAAATTGTATTACAGATGGCAACTAGCAACTGAAAGCTGGCAACTGAGTTGCTATATTGGCAACTGCTCTTTAGTGGCTGCCGGGAAATTTTGATAGATACTTAGGCTGTGTGCGAGTACGTCTAAATTGCTACCTAAATAGAGAAAAATCCTAAATCACTGGAAAGTGTCGGTAACACAGTGAATAGGAACAATTTAAATTTTCTGCGAGCATACTTTTCAACCTAAATTGAACAGTCAAATATATTTGAGCGAGCGATTAAGTGAACAACGATTTTTTGATGTTTTAAATAATTTTTATCAGCATTCAGATAAGTCTATGTGTAATTCGATGGATGGAGCATTCTCCTTTTCTGTTGCAAATTTATTATATTGTTAAATAGTCCCAAAGCTACCACAAAATTATTAATTTTATAGATTTAGGTTGTCAAACGAACTCGCACGGTTTTAGCAGCTGTTTTCCTAAATTGTAGCAATGCTGGAAATTTCCAGTGAAATATTAGTTTAGGTACTAAAATTTAGGTCAACTCGCACACAGACTTAATTTCTTTTTTCAACTTTTTTTAAATTTGTATCACCTTGAACTTTATGAAACTTAATTATTGCTATTCTTAATGAAATACATTTTCATTTCAGTGGCGCTGTCCATCGGCAACCCAACTGAGGTTCCGTTGCCATCCATAACACTGGTCGACGGCCAAAATTTACCAGAGACGCCGTTATGAAATTCTTATGTAAAATCACCCCCTGATTCCGAAAATCAAGGTTATTTTTAATTTTATGGTACCGTTTTTGAGATATTTGGAATTTACCGTTTTTGCAAAAAAAAAAAAAATTGGGTCCACTTAATCATATATATCTCAAGAACGAATAAAGCAATTCCAAAACAGTTTGAAGCTTTTAAAAGGTAATAAAATTTTCTATAAGCTGCGCATACAACACTTTTTGCTAGGCCCTGTAGATTCAAAGATAACGAACAATCATTACCGATTTTTTCAATTTTTTTTGTAAAAATATAAAAGAAATTGTTTTTTGCGGGGAAGGATCTCGAAAACCTTTTATTTTTTTGCAGATTTTTTTTTCTCCCTAAGTTCTGTTGTATTACAAAAAAAATAAGCTATCATCGAAGAAAATCGATGCAAAACTACGTAAGTTATAAGCGATCAAATAAAAATACCCAGGTTGCGCAATTTCAACGTATACCTCAAAACGTATGTATGGTATAAAGAAGAGTGAAATATCTAGCTGTTCTCTGTTTCTATTGAGTTAAAAGTTCAATTTATGAATGAAATTACCCATATTTTTAACTTTTTTTTTAAATTTATTTATGTTTATACTATATTCTAACAATCTTTATCTTAATTTGATTGGTAATGTCACTGTAGGTACGCTAGCATAGGTTACTCCTCTTGATCTTCCAACGCCAAGTACTTTTGTTTGACAAATATAACATTCTATTGAATGGCAAGTAGGTTCTCTCCATATCATTGGTGTATCAAATTTTGTTTGTTGTCCTGATTCCCACTGAATCAATTCTACTCGACACGATGTACACAAAGTGTTCGGTGTCCATGGTTTTTCAGCATTTTTAGGCTCAATTCCAAAATACTTGGAGTATAAAGTTTTGATATGATCTGAGAACACTCGTCGTCGCCTTATGATAGTATATTGGCCACACATGAAACAGAACATATCTGGATCCTTATTACACTCAAATTCTCGCTTCCTTTTACTCATTTTATTTTTTTTAATAAATCACGGTTTTGAAATTAGACTTATGAACTGAACTATCTCCGGCGAGCCTTGAAGATGTTATGAAGTTTCAAAGCGCATTAACTCATATTTATACTCGGAACAAGAATAAAATTGAAAAAATCAAATCTTACCTAGACAGAAAGGTTCCTTTTTATAACAAGCCGGGAAAAGAAAATACTACCTGTTTTAGATGTAAATTGCAAATATCTCAAAAACGGTACCATAGAATTAAAAATAACCTTGATTTTCGGAATCAGGGGGTGATTTTACATAAGAATTTCATAACGGCGTTTCTGGTAAAGAGAAAAAGTTGAAATTTGTGGTCCAGTGTAATCGATCCATAAGTCATAATCGCACGAACTAATCAAAGCTATCACAGAATCCATCGTAGTCCGATTTTTCGTGAAATCTACGAAAATGCTATTGAATTCGAGTAGCTACGAACGCAGCGTATGCTTTGAATACACACGTTCATAACAGTTCCTATTCAGTGATCGCTTTTTCGTAGATTTTATGAAAAATCGGACTACGATGGATTCCGTGTATTCTCCTTTGACAAGATGTTGGAGAATCGCGGCAACACAGCCGTATACCTACTCCATGCTTTTACGCGCATATTCTAAATTTCTCGCATCTAGCTAAAGTGCTTGACAAAGGCAGAAGGCATATCTTCAACATTATAACTTAAGGTACAAAATTTAAGGCATGCAATAAAAAAATACAACAGAACCAAATAATTTTCTCAAAACTATTAAACGTAAAAAATTGAACGAATAAAATTCATAATTTAAAATAAAATAGAATATCCGAATTTTTTTTTATATGTACATATATATTTACAAAATGAATCTTAAAGCACCCACAGTAAGTCCTAAACATATAAATGTCTAAGAAGAAAAATAATAAATAACAGAAATGTGAACAAGTATGTCGAGTAATCTCTAAATAGTAGCGAAACTGTGTCTCAATAATAACACTGTGAGACAAATGGTAGGGGTCAGTGATCGGGAAGTCAACAGATTTAAAAAAATTTTATATTTAGGCAAACAATATTTTTTTTCTTCATACATTTATTTTTACCGGCAAAACTGTTGATTATATAGAAAAACGTTATATGAACAGATTAAAGGAATTGTAATTTTTAATTTGTTTAAATTTGTTTGAGCTAAATCGGATTAGTGGTTCTCGAGTTATGTCAAAAAAAGACCACCAGAGGTGACAATTTCCCCTATATGATAGTTATATACATCTCGATTCCTAGACGTGACCCAGCGAAACGCCGGGACACGTATAACTTGTTTTTGACCGATATAACATTTCCCGTTGGTTTCATCCCATCCCGATTTTGACTGTCGCATAGTGTAACAAGTAATTTTAAGCAAAAAATACAACCGACTTCAATGCGCATTCAGGTCGTTCTGGTTACGTAGACCCGACTGTCCTCCCCTTTATAAAATCGTTAAAAAAATTAATACGTATTCTACAGAAAAAAAATCAAGATACATATTTAAGACTTTTAAGTAAAAATAAATACAGGAAGACTTTTTCGTGATATCTCGACCAAGGTGTATTCATGATACAAAAATTTGAAGGTAAAACCGCTGAGAGGCAGCCTGGACATTTTTAAGTTTTCTAACATAACGAAAATGTTTTCAAATTTCCAATCTCACAAATACATTATCATTTTCAGTCTAAGGTAAAAGAAAATTTCAATATTTTCATCTATTTGTTTTTTGATTTACTTTTATTTGGCAGTTGAGTTGGTCTCAAAATTTCAATTTTATAAAGTAGACAAACCTCAAAAAACAACTGACGACCAACGAATTGAGCAAGCGGTTTTACCTTTAAATATTTGTATCATGGGTGTATTAAACAAGGTGTTATTGACAACTCAGTGCGACTCTCTTTTAAGATACTATTATGTCAAAAAATATAAACAATCGATTCAAAATTCATACACATTTTTTTCAATTTGACTTTATAGGATGGTTCTTCTGAAAGCAATGTCAAATTCAATCACACTTTGTTAAATACATTTTGATCTCTACCAAATAATATACTTCCTCTGTAAATGTTTTATGAAGTGTTCCAAAATTCGCTCCGAGCGCGATCACTGTTGATAATTTGATTTAAATAGTTTGTCAAACAATTAATACCATAGTTTGATCGGAGTTAATATATTCTTCAGTAATTAATTATATTATTTTAAAACATAAGCTTATGAGTCATATCATATTATATTCAAATTAAAACGTATAATATGGTAGAAAGTTAGAAATTATCTTCACTATTCACTATTGATCATTTGATTTAAATAATTGTTTCTCAAGCATTCAGTACTATAGTTTGATCGGAATTATATATTCTTAAGTAATTGATCACATTTTATTAAAATATAAACGTTTAATAGGGTAGAAAGTTAGAAATAATTTAATGTTAATATGCATAATTCGCTCCGTGTTCCAAAATTCGCTCCGAGTGGGTTGACTATTGATCATTTGATTTATATAATTGTTTCTCGAGCATTCAGTACTATAGTTTGATCGGAATTTATATATTCTTAAGTAATTGATCACATTTTATAAAAATATAAACCTTTAATAGGGTAGAAATGTTGAAATTGTTTAGCTTTAACATGTATAGTCGGCCAGAGACAATTGCAGAAAACTGCAACTACTTGTGAAAACAATGTAGATGAAAGTAATAGATACTATTTTCTGTATTTTTTTGTAAGCGAGCGACAAAAGAACGCTCAACTCGGGTAAAATTTCCTTTTAGCTACTTAAGCAACCCTGCTGGTAGCTGGCAAGAAACATGTGATTAGTTTAACGGGATTTAGACACAAAAACAATAGAAATTAGTTATTATGCGAGGTATTTGCGTAATATATATACTTATTTAAAATATAAATCATGTATATACGAAAACAAAAATTTCCCTCTCCAATTTCCCAGTAACCATTCACAATAGAGCAGTTTTTTCACTTAACAACACTACTCTTCAGGTCGCGTATTTTTTAACCGACCTGGCTGAACTCGGATAAATAGCCGAGTTTGAGTTGTTGCTTTGCGTGTATTTCGTCATTTAAGAGTGTTCTTTTGTAGCTCGATTGCAAAAGAATGGACCTATTATTAATATTAGATTCATAGGGTGGGCTTTAGTAGTCAGCCGCACCTTGTGTTTTAAGAAAACCAGGTGGAATTAACAAATGAAACTTGGTCAGGATGTTAAGGGAGGTATCCTCTAAAACATGTATAACTAAAAAATATAAACAATATCATTGTTTATAAGTTATTTGTTGTTAAAATTTCTTGGCCCGTCCCACTTGATTTCCTTAACAAAAAGTTCATTTGTCACATACTTTCATATATATAAATGCACATAACACTGTACTTAATACTTTACACAATTTTATTTTATTTTATCTTGTAAATTCAATTTATTTATTAATTCAACTTTTATTGACTTGTAAATTACATTCACAATATAACCAGTAAACAACCTTCGGTGAATTTGGCGACTGCCTTCTTCGGGGATGAATATGCTAGGGAGGAAAATATTGGTTCACACGCCTTCCAAGCACGCAGGGTTGCTTTTAAGAAACAAAAAATAATTAACTCCAAATAGTTTCAAAAGTATAGTGTAAAACGAAATTTATTGAATAATTCCACATAAAATGGTATACATAAATGACTCATTTTCTAAACGATTTAAATAAAACGCATCTCATAACCTTTTTTATGCAAACGGCATTTGCGAATTGATAGAAAAGTGCTACGGATTGTAAATTTTTGTTAACTATGAGGTGGATGAAAATTTTTAACCCGGAGGTGAATGAAAATTTTTAACCCGGCCTGACGGTTTTGAAGAATTTTTTTGTTCTAATTTTATTACTAAGGCGTCTAATAAATGCAAGGCTTTTAGTTCTAGAAGAATAGAAGTCAGTAAAGACAAGTCTTTTTTGTATAATTTCTGATTTTAATTGCTCAACTTCAGAGAACGTATATTTATAGAGAAGGTCCA
This sequence comes from Rhagoletis pomonella, assembly GCF_013731165.1. Classification (NCBI taxonomy): domain Eukaryota; kingdom Metazoa; phylum Arthropoda; class Insecta; order Diptera; family Tephritidae; genus Rhagoletis; species Rhagoletis pomonella. The sequence continues at coordinate 148,728 of NW_023458725.1, forward strand.
AGAACGAATCAGCGTGGAAACTGTCAAATACCAACAAAACTGGCGAAGCGCATTTTAAGAGCGGCAAGCCAGAGACAATCGAATTTTAACAGAGCCCAGCCAGAAGCAAAATAAATTTAACAGAAATTGGCTCATCAAAGTAAATGGATTTTTTTCTTCTTAGACAACGAAAAGCTGATGGCTTTTTGCGTTTTTGTTCTTAAGATTGGTTAATTACTTAAAATAAATGCATGCATAGAAGTCGAAATAATTATTAATTTATGTAATATGTACATATTGTGTACATCCATATGTATGCGAGAGATACAATTGTGTGAATCTAAAATGTGAAAGTTATGCAAATTTGCAGTATGCAATAGGCAAATTCGCTGGTGATTTGCCGTCGGCATTTGAGTTGAAAAAATCGACTTTTACTTTTTTACCGATTCATATGGTAGATGCTACGCTATTTCTAGCTGTCTTAATTTTTCCCCAAATTCACTTTAAAGACCGACACATTGACCAAAAAACGCAAATGCGCACTGTTTGGTGATTTGATGTCGGCATTAAAAGCGAAGAAAATCGGTTTTTATATTTTTAACGATTCTAATGTAGTTAATAGGTACGCTACTTTCAATGCAACAAACTGCAGTTTTCTAGCTGCGTTAGTTTTCTCACAAAACCACATCAAAGATGGATACATCTGCATTGATTGCACTGCACGTGTTAATTTCAAAGTTGTTTTTGTCGAAACGTTATTTATATTGAGAAAAACTGTGCATTATCATTTTTCACTGCTATACTCGTATTATATATAAATAATGGGGCATATGCATAGTTAAAATAAAGCCGACACTAAAGTTAGTTACAGCTTTTTCATATCACTTTCAGGGGACTAGGCATCTAGGAAAAAAAAGATGCAACTAACTTTCTTTTTATTTGGGACTGACAAACTTAAACTTAGAGTAGACTCTATGCGAATATGCCCCAATAGTTTTGGAGTCAGATCAAAATGCATTTCCCCATGCATATGTATGTACATATGTACTCCATTAATTGATAACGTTTTTACATGCATACATATATAT
>NW_023458726.1:0-21095 GCF_013731165.1 Rhagoletis pomonella
TGCTTGAAGAGGAGAACGAGTCCCAGATTGCTGATACGGAAGTTGAAAGGCGGAGATTTAGGGACATGTTTGATCTTTTTCAGATGAGTGAAGTCATAAACCTATCATGAATTGTATTACTCACCGCTCAAAGGCAGTGAAATTATAAACGTTGTTTGAGCACTCCACAACATTTACATTTACTACAGAGTGGAAGATTTGAACGCAAATGAATTCCATTTTGAACTCCGTCAGGAGGAGGGGAAGAACAAAGCTTATCCTTCGATAGTAAATCGAATTCGAGACCACATACGCACCTCTTTTTAAAAAGTTAGTAAAAACGAGTGCAATAATAAAATCATGGGTATGTTCAGTAATGCAGTATAATGCGCATACTGCTTTTGCAGGACCAGCAGAACGTTCAGAAATGCTAATATGGCAGCACTGCAAATGTCGAGCGTTCTAAAACGCCATTTTTCTATCAAGCCTCGCTCATCATTTGCATCAAAAAAAATTACACTGCCGCTGATTACGCTTGTACCATGTCGGAAAAAAAGTGAGTACAAAACTAATTTTCTGTAATTTTTACAATGAAAATTTGTTAAACGTATAGTTTTGAAACAATCTTATATTATATTTTTATTATTTTCAGCGAAAATCTTAGTACGGCTGAAGTTCAGTTGCTGCTTAGAGTTCGATTAAATATGGAAGACGAATTTGCATCTGGAAGGAGAAAAAAGAGCGTTCTATGGAATAAGGTGGTGGAAGAAGTAAAAAAAAATCAACAGAGACATTAACATAGACAGACACATTGCACAAAGAAAATTTTTAAATATGCTGGTATCGTATAAACGTATAAAAAAGCGCAATAATTCCTCCGGTAGGGAAGCAACATCTTGGCTATATTTTGAAGATTTTGACGAGGTGTATGGTACCAGGCACTCCATCAATCCTCCGCCACAAAATCTGCAAGCGTCGTTGGAGCTTCCATCGTCGCCGCCATTAGAAGAAGGTAATGTTGAGCCACGCAATTCTCCACCGACTTCAATTCGTAGAGCACCACATCCTCGGAGAAACCCAAACAGCGAAATATTAAAGTTTTTTGAAGAAGAAGCTATTAAAGAGCAAACCCGACATGACGAAGCAATGGCTGTGGAGACGGAGAAACTTTCACTGGAGAAAGAGCGAATCCAAGCGTTGCTGGAATTAAAATCAATATTGAACCGATGTCTGCAAAAGTAGATTTTGAATTTATTTTTTATTAGTCATAAGATGAACCTGTGAAATGTACCTTTTTAACCTTTCTAGATTGAACTCTTTTTTTTATTTTTATTATTGAAACCATGTGATGTTAATTTAATATATTTTATTAAATTAAATAAAATGAAAATGAAGTCTAAAAAAACGATTTATTCCGTGTTCAGTAAGAAAATTTAGAAAAGTAAACTAATTATATGGAAATACATAAGTTTATGCATGAATAAACGGTTACGCGTTATTTATGAGGAAAAAAATTCTTAAATAGTTTCTTCTATCAACTCCATTTATATCATCCGGTTCGGTGGACCGAATAGATACATCTTGAACTGCCTCCACTTCACTGTCAGCTTGTATGCTTATATGTATTGCCGGCTCGTCAGTATATTCTAAAGGATTTCCTTTGTTTATAATAAAGTTATGTAAAATAGCACAAGCAAGTATCACATCGGATATGCCTTTAAAGCTCGAAACGTCAATATGATTTAAAATCTTGAATTTTTGCTTTAAAATCCCAAATGCTTGTTCGATAAATACTCGCGTTGAAGACAAACGGCTATTGAATTTCTTTTCTTCCGTAGTGAGATGTCCGTTGTCTCTGTAAGGCACCATCAGAAATTTCGAAATAGGATAAGCAGAGTCACCTAATATAACAGCGCTTGGTGCTAGCGGTAACTGGTCAGATGTTATTGCTTGAAATATGGGGCTATTTTTCCAGACATTGGCAGCTTCCAGGGTATCCAATAAATACATCTAAAAAACGATATTGGCTGTCACATATGGCCTGGAAGATAATGAATTAGAAGTGAAATTTTAAAGTAATGAGCTCTAAGTATGTACCTGCATGGTAACGGAATGTTTCCCTTTGCGATCATAGTAACTGATCGCATCTTCTCTAGGCGTAGGTATGTTGAAATGCGTTCCATCTAAACATCCAATTACGAAAGGAAACGGATTTTCTCTGCTGTTTTCAAAATTCGCCATGAGAGTTTGCTGATATTCAACAGATGGCCATTTAATTTCGCTTTTCAAATTACAAATGGCTTCGATTGTTTTGATGAACAGAGAGTACGCTCTTCCCCTCGCAATGTTGAAACGATGCGAAAGCTGGCGGAAGGTGACCCTGCTATTGCATAGCTTCCATAATGTTACGTATAGACATTTTTCTAATGAATGACCACAGCGTCCAAACCTTGCAGTTACCCAAGTTGGAGACAAAGCGTCTTTCAAAGCCTTAATTAAAATAACTTTGATTAGAAAATACTACTTGTGCTAAAACATGTAAAAACCTACATTGAAAGTGGACCAATTCATCCGAAAATGAGAATAAAATATGTCCTCGGGAAAGGCTTTTATTGTTTTAAAAACTGTCTCGTTTTTAGGTATTTTTCGCTTTAGCGATAGCCTTTTAATAAGAAATCTTCTTCTTTTAAACTTTAAAAGTTTTCTTTTTCCTGAATTCAATAAAAAACTATCAGCTCTTGGCTCACAAATATCGTCCCCTATTAAACTTAACACTTCCATGTTAGTAAAGAACGTGTTCAAAAATGCAACAAACCTATTTGCAAATTGTCAACAATTCTATCAGCTGCATCAACCATCAAATCTGCAGTGCTGCCAACTCTGCAAATACTGCAAGTCTTAATGCATTACTGAACACACCCCATATTTTTTATGTAACTTCACATTTTATGTATGTATGTATGTACATACCTCTATTAATTTTTTATAGAAAGAATAAATTGTATTCAGTGCATTTCACAGTCTTATTTATAGATAATGAAAACAAAATCGCCTGTGCTTCCTCTTTGAAACCCTCGCGCAATATCTCTTTTGGTTGCCATTATTTAAGCAAATTTTTCGTATTGCTCGTATTACCGCTCGCGAAAACAAAGAAATCGAGAAAATTCATTTATGATGACTTTTACAATCATGCACAGTATATTTTACTTAATTTTTTTATAAAATTTTATTTAAACCTACGAAAATATCAATCTAAAAAAAATTCTCCGTCAACAAGGCCCCTATTGCGAGTGTCGACTGGCAGTAGAATAGAAATTTGTCGATCGAGTCGATCATCTTTTATTTTGCTATTGTGTAACTTGATCGATAAAAATTTGTACTATTGTGAATGGTTGACAGAATTGTAAACAGCTGTTTGTTTGTTTACATTTGTTTCTTGAGTGTTTTATTTACATCATTTTTAAAATAATTGCTTTTATTATAAAATTAAAAAAATGCACACAGTTGAAATATGGTTTAGTGAAGAGGAAGATGATGCGGAAGCTAATAGATTAGTAGAGTTAGCTAAAGCAAGGAGGGAATTGCGAGATTCGTCGGATCCCTTGGACTTGGAAGGTGTATGTACATGTGCGAGTTTTATGAATAGAAGTTGCGTTCCCGATGCTTCACAGTTTTTAGGCTTTACATGATTTGCAAGAAAAGCTGTTTTCCTCATTAATAAACTTTATGGAACGCGTGACCCGAGTTTAAAAACTTTAACATAACAACATAAAAAGTGTATTGAAAGAATTCAACTTTAATTTAAAATAAAGATTTCAAATTTCCGAGCACTAGTCAATTAATAAATTATGCAGTTTTTTTGTATAAACTTTTGATGTTGGCTCTGCGCAAAAACACTGTGGATGGCGTAACCGGAGTTATATGCACAAGAAATATTGTATATGTATCTTTTCCAATAGAAGCGGAGCTTCCTACCCTACTCTTTCCGGAAATTCCTTTGCCCATGTCTTCACTCTCCTGCATCAGTACGAACAACCGCGCAAGTTGCCTTTTGTTGCTTATAATTTTTGATCTGTAATTCAGACACATACATGCATATGTATATTTTACAATTTTTTACAACTTCCAGTTCAATTGACTTACTTTTTATCCATTATAGTACCACTTATGTAAATTTTATAAACGCAAACTCCAACGACTAAAAAACAGCAATAGAATGATGAGCGATTAAAAAGTATTCAGTCGCTAATTGAGCGACTAAGCGACACTCGCAATAGCATCGATAAGCGATAATCGCTGAATAGTCGTTTATCTACTGCCAATCGACATTCGCAATAGGGGTGCAAATTTGCAACTTAGAAAAACGGAACTATGATCGAAATATAGAAGATATAATCGTAAATTTCGAAGAATGATCGAAAGGAAACGGAGCGCAGAATACCAAAGTTGCCAAACGGAGAAAATTTCGATTCGAGTCGAAATGTAGAATAGTAATAATAAGTACCACTCGAATCGCCCCTGGAGGCAAAATAGGAACCCTATCAATCTCTTAAAAAAATTCACGCGTTGAGTGACCAGGAGTTCAGCAATGCAAACAACAGAAAGATAAAGCACATATTACACAAAAACGGGTACCCTAATAATATTATAAACTAGCTTATAGCAACAACAACAAACAAACGAAAGCCAGCAGGCATGGGCATTGAAGCTGTAAATAAACATGAATACAAAAAATTCGCAGGAGTCGCATATATACATGGATTAACGGATAATAAAACATTACACAAAAACATTCGAAGCGAAAATATAACCTTTGCCCACAAACCAAACTACTAGGGAGAGGACAAGATTAACATTAGAAGGTCTGCGAACACAACAAAGAATACAGGACGCGATGAACTTCAAAGACGTGGATAACATAAATTGCGCATATCGGGCAGCAATTGGACACATTCGACGAGTAGATGAGCGATAACAAACATTAGGCTGTGATATTTTTATTTATAGTTATTTATTAGTGATGTCAAAGTTAAATATGTTAAAATAATTATTGTGTCAAATGTGATGACAATGTACAGATGTAAGCATGATACAAAAAAGAAAGTAGTTCCATTGTCACTTTTTCTTCGCCATATTAACAACCTGACAATTAAGTAGATTGTGACATTTCGTGCTACCGTATGCAATATCTAAAATCCTCCAAATTTTATTATTAATTTTTCATTTATTTACAAACATTTTGTTCTTAGAATCGAAATTCGAACTAGTACAAGGTACTTTGTTGAGTACGGCTCGGTTATTTGTACAATAATTTTGGGTTGTTGTGTCACAAGACTTAACCCAAAGCAAAAAATTTTAACACACACGTGTTGTCAAACAATTAAACGTTAGTTTAAAATAAAAATTTCAAGTTTTCAGATACAAATTTATGAATAAATTCGGTTTGAAATATGGACCTTCTTGTAAAAATTACTGTGGTCAGCGTAGCCGGAGTTGGACTGATGAGAATTAATTTTGTCCAAGCGCCGCCGAAATTTTACCCAATTTGTCAATGGGTCCGTACCTCCGTCTCCGCCCCCATCCCAAATAACTGAACATTTCCCTTTTTGTATTTTAAAGAGAATGCTCAATAAGTTGATAATTGTGTTTCTAGTTTTCATTCCAACAATAAATCACAAATTTTGTTTCACACCAACTCCAATATTGAGTAAAATATATTTTAATTTTATCCAAAGAAATAACGATATTGTTGAAATATACTAGAATTGGATAATACTCACTTCTCTGAAAGTCATGAGGCCTATGGGTCCCAAAGTAAACTCCGTTTTCACGTTACTTGAAAGACATGGATAAAGACAATATCGAAATGTGTAATTTCAGTGTCCCAATTATATCAGAAACAATCTTATCCGATATAGAAAACTGTAATAGTCCTGGCTAGCTACATTGTGTAATAATCAGATGACTAATGACACTAAAAATTTTAAAATATGTTCACTAAAATTTTATTAATGTAATAATAAAGATTTTGGCAAGTAGTTATCGAATTTAGTGTAAAATTTAAACGTTTTTAAGATAAGATATTACACCCCTATTGCGAATGTCGACTGGCAGTAGATAAACGACTATTAAGCGATTATCGATGCTATTGCGAGTGTCGCTTAGTCGCTCAATTAGCGACTGTGAATTCTTTTTAATCGCTCATCCTTCTATTGCTGTTTTTTAGTCGTTGGAGTTTGCGTTTATAAAATTTGCATAAGAAAGTGGAACTATAATGGATAAAAAGTAAGTCAATTGAACTGGAAGTTGTAAAAAATTGTGAAATATACATATATATGTATGTATCTGAATTACAGATCAAAAATTATAATCAACAAAAGGCAACTTGCGCGGTTGGTCGTGCTGATGCAGGAGAGTGAAGAGGAAAAGGAATTTCCGGAAAGAGTAGGGGAGGAAGCTCCGCTTCTATTGGGAAAGATACATATACAATATTTATTGTGCACATAACTCCGGCTACGCCGCAGTGTTTTTGCGCAGAACCAAAATCAAAAGTTTACAAAAAACTGCATAATTTATTAATTGACTAGTGCTCGAAAATTTGAAATGTTTATTTTGAATTAAAGTGGAATTATTTCACTACAATTGTATGTTAAAGTTTTTAAACTCGGGTCACGCGTTTGGACACAAATACCCAACATCATTGTACATATAACCGTACCGTATTTCTTAAACTTCCATAAAGTTTATTAATGAGGAAAACAGCTTTTCCTGCAAATCATGTAAAGCCTAAAAACCGTGAAGCATCGGGAACGAAACTTCTATTCATAAAACTCACATATGTGCATACACTTCAGCTTCCAACTCCAAGGCATCCGACGAATCTCGCAATTCCCTCCTTGCTTTAGCCAACTCTACTAATCTATTAGCTTCCACATCATCTTCCTCATCACTAAACCATATTTCAACTGTCGCATTTTTTAAATTTTATAATAAAAGCAATTATTTTAAAAATGATGTAAATAAAACACTAGACAAACAAATGTAAACAAACAAACAATTGTTTACAATTCTGTTAACCATTCACAATAGTACAAATTTTTATCGATCAAGTTACACAATAGCAAAATAAAAGATGATCGACTCGATCAACAAATTTCTATTCTACTGCCAGTCGACACTCGCAATAGGGGCCTTAATTATTTTTAAAAGGTAAATGTTAATACAACTATTTTATTTATACTTCCAAATTTAGGATTTAAAAACCCCTCTACAAAAAAACTTAAATTGGGTAACCCCGCTTCGATTTTTTTACAATTGAGCAATTGTCAAAAATCTCCTTTTTAATCAAAAAGTTGTTTATTGAAACTACCTTCTTTTTTGTATCATGGATGTGTTACCGTCGAAGAATTGTATTTGTATACATATGTGTGTATGATAACTAATTGTTTCCATACTGCAATATGTAACATTGTATCTAATGGTTGTGTTTTTTATGTTTATTTTCCAAATAAATAAAAACAGACTCCCTGAAGAAGGCGGAAAACAGCGTCGAAACGCGTAGGAGGAAAAAAGGAAACTTGTTTTTCCTTTTTTAAACTGCCGGCCGGAAAAGCTCCTAAAATAACAAAAAGGGCTGATTATGGCCCCTATTATGAGTTACATTCGATATTCGACTGTGGTCGAAAGTGCTGATCGAACGAATTTTCATTTGGTATTAATGGCCCTCATTCGATGAAGAATAGCGCTATTGTGAACTTCGCTCGTTTATGTTGTTCACAATAGTATATTTTTCACCGCTGAGAAGCTTTTTTTACAAATCGAGCAAACTAAATAGTGTGCTTATACATATTTATGTAAATTTGTGCAAATTAAAATGAAATAAAAAAGAAAGCAAGTTTATAAAAACGTGGTAAAAATTAGTACAACGAAGTTCTGGGGTTCAACGACTCGTCAGAGGATGAGAGTTTAGTGAACTGGCCAGGAGTAGTAAATGTTTAAGAGTTAAAGTGTAGCCTTTACAATATATTTTGACATAAAATATATTTAAGAAATTTGACTGGATTTACGAAAAACTTCCGACTGTCTAAAGAGGCGTTTGTGACCCAAATCTATTTAAAATATTTTAAAACTATCCACAGCTCTATGATTTGTTCTCAGAAATTGTGCCAACTGAGTATTGGGATTTTCTTTCACAAGTAAAAGCAGCCTTTGAAGCTTGTGTTTTGTATTCACGTCCCTAAGCGCGGCCGCAGGCAGAAGCAAGCGCAACAGGTGATGAACCTAACAAAAGGCATATTTTCAATGACTTGGAAGAAGCTGTTGCATTAACTGGATTGATTACCAGTTCTACAGGTATAAGAGGAGTAATGGCTTGTGGATCAACAATTCAAGCAGAAGCTCACATACATAGATGCTTCCATGGTAACTCGACAGCTCCGCATAGCTGTGAATTCATTTCCATAACGCGCTCTTACTCCGCTGCTATAACTGCAAATGCCATAGAATCCATAATTTTCTTCAAATAAGTAAAATCGAACAAGTTTCATATAAATAAGCACTTGATGAGTGTTTTTTTAACTCCTTTCCACTCTTATTCGATTATCGCCTTTCCATGGTATTGTGAATTGTCGATTTCTCGTTCAATAAGCGACTGTGAATAGTTTTTAACAGAGTTGGGCATTGTATTGAATAAATTGTTATTTAGATAATTATTCGAATAAAATTTTATCCGTAATATAATTATTCGCAAATAATTCATTCACGAATGAATTACTACATTTATACGTAAGCTATTTGCAAATAAAAATAATTTTCAAATACCTAACTCACTGTTTATTCAATGGTGAAAAATTCGTTTTTAATATTGTCTGATTATAAAAAGGCAATAATATGACCATCGAAAAGTAAAATGAAGTTAAAAATGGCAACGTCTTGACTAAAAGACAATAAGATGACCATCGAAAAAGAAAATAAACCTAAGAATTTGCGCTGATTTGCAAATAGTACCACTAATCAATACTTATTTGCGTGATTTAGTTATTTGCAAATAAAAAATTAACTCAGCGTCTATACGGCAAAATTTACCATTTCGCAAATTGTTATTTGCAAATAATACGTGCGTATAAGCGTAGTAAATTATTCGTGAATAAATTGATTATGAATAAATTATTCGTGATTTTATTCGTTATAAAATATTTTTAAAAATTGATTTATAACACACTGAACAACGTTTTACTTTTATTTCTATTGTCAAGGATTGTGAGTTAGTTGAATTCTGTTTACCATTTTATCAAGAATACTAGCCCTTTCCCGCTTGTTTCGCGGCCCCTGATAAGATCTTTTGCGTTAAAAATCCAATATGGGTAAAGTTGAAACAACTAAAAAGCGGAACCCTTCTCACACATATTTCTGCAACAAACCCCCTCTGATGTCATAAGCTTTATCGACGGTCTTATTTCCACCTGTGAGATCTTGTCTAGGCGTGCGTAATCTAATCTTCTTTGATCTTGCAACTACAAGATTGGCCCGATGCGTCAACCTCTAGTCTTATGTCATGTAAGCTAACAAAAGTCCTTATAAGGAAGCTGAAGACAACAGATGTGCGTTTTCTGTTATAGGAGAGCCAAAAATCCTCGATGTTTCACAGGACGAAAAGTTTTCCCGCACGTTCAAATTTGACCATTGATATACCAACCGTGGTCTTTCTTGGAAGGATGTGGTCGAAACTTTCCTTGCTAATTGGCCACTTTTAAAATATCCAAAAGCTGGGTTTTGTTTTTTTTGTTTTATTGTTATATTCGTTATTCGAATAATGAATGAAGATAATAATTATTCGAATAACGAACAAAATAATTTATATTCGAATAATTTTTCTTTGAATAAACCAAGTAATTTATTATTTACGAATAACGAGAAAAACAATTTATTCATTTGTTATTCGTAATTCGAAGAAATTTTGCCCAACTCTGGTTTTTAATCGCTAATCCTTCTACAACTGTTTTCTTGTAGAACGATAAGCACAGTATAGACAGTAGCCAACCTTTTTGGGTTGTTGTTGTAGTAATCGTTGTTGCTGTAGCTTTATTCACCCTTGAGGAAGGCACTGGGTTGTATGCTGCTATTTAATGGCCTTGCTCAGACTTTTTTTTAGATTTCAGAGTTGTGTGCGGCATAATTATTAGATAAATACATTTAAGCATTTGACAAATCGCGATTTTATTAAAAGAAAATTATAAATGGTGTTGAAAAACCAAACAAACGCTCGTGCAAAAGCTCTATTTTTGTGTGTTGTTAAAATTTATACATGGTGTATTGATGGTAATACAAGCAATGTATTCTTTTGTGGATTTGATGTTACTTGAGAATTTAGACAACGTGCGATTTGCCAGGTTCTGTTATCAATATTAATTAACACAAGCTTTTCCGAGCGGTTGCCTTTCAATAAATAGAATAAACAAATATTCGCAAAAAAATTGTATTTATTTTATAACTGACAACTAAGGTACGCTTTTTGTTCTTTTCTCCATTTTGATTTTGACTCTTTATTACCGCCAACTTTATGTGTATACATATTTACAGCTGCCAAAATTTTGCGTAGTCCCACGAGCTAGGTAAAAATTATGGCGTTCATATTCACGAGGAATCTCAAAATTGTGTGACCAGTTAGCGACAAGTTTCGGATCAATATCGCACTTGTTGGCGTAAAAATATTTCATATACGTCAACAAAACCGATACCGATTCGAAAATTGTCACTAACTGGTTACAGAGTCTGCCTACAAAAATGATATCGTCCGATTCAGCTGCAACAAAAATGCTTCAAACAAGAGTTTCTCTTTATTAAGGCGTCGAACCGACATATATACATCTTTCATTTGAATCAGTATTAAAAGCTCTATTGGCTCCTAAATTCGGGTTTTGATAAGCGAGTCTCCCCTGAACCGGCTTTCCCATATTTTTGGCCTATGTGCGCTTTTATTCGAAACCTAAATGTTTCGGTACCAAGTATCAAGAGTATTGTACTTTAAAAGTATTGGCTCAGCGCATCGCTACCGCTGTCATCTCTACTGTGACGTCAGCAAAACAGCTGATTCTGTCAAATTCACTGAGAGCCGATTAGCGGTATCGCCATCGGCGCCACCTTCTGTGTTCTCTCCACCGTGATTCACACGCACTTATTGGACGAGGAAGCGACTTTGAAAATACCACGGATATTCGATAATCGACTAACAATCGTTTATCTACTACTAATCGACAACTCGCAATGGTTTTATTTATTTTCCTTCATACTGCTGACTTCGAAAAACAACTAATAGCTAGCAATGCTGCCCATGTTCCCGCACGGGTTGCAGCATGTCGATTTTTCGTTTTTCGTAACGTAGCTACGAATTACGAAAATTCGGGTTCTAGAATAAGGGTGTAAGAAAGAAGCAGATTCTCATCTTTTTGAGGTTGCTGATTACAAAAGGCGAATCCAACATGGCGGCCAAAAAATTAAAAACGATTCGAACCGCTTGATGGCGGTCCCAATATAGGAGCAAAAAAAAATTAACTCGATCAAAATCGCTTGAAATGTGTTCCATGGGTATTTTCAGGGTTCGTGATTAAGAATCTGAAGTTAGATTGGAAGAACTTCAAATGGCGGGCCCAATATGGCGACAAAAAAAATTAAATCGATTAGATTCGCTTAAAACTTTACAATCAAGGGTTCTGAGGGTCTCTCATTGAGTAACACGTTAGTAAGAACCTGATATGATTTAAATCAGAGGCCTTAAGAACCGTTGTTTGTAAAGTTTTAGGCGAATCTCATCGATATAAATTTTTTTCTCCATATCGGATTCCGCCATTTTGAATTTTTCCAAGACGAAATACCACTTGCAACGCCATTTTGTAACCTGCCACCAAAACTTTTTTGGAAATTTCAAAGAGGATGAAGAAAATTATTGTTTGCCTATCTGAACTCAATATACAACCTTTATAGCAGCGCATCGCGTAAAAAAGCTAGGATTGGAGACATTCTTCCATTTGAGAAAAAATGTCAACAAATATCCTGCAACCTTCGCGCAGGATGGCCCAAAAAAAAAAAATTAAAATTAAATCAAGTATGGTCAGGAGATTAGAGTTTCTCCATCCTTGATTCAAGGTGCCCTCATTAAATTTTATTGAAAATTGCTTCAATTGTGGGATTTTATAAGCGAGGAATACCACAAGGATACAAATAAAAATGTATTTAGCATGCAATATATATGATGTAAAAAAGTGCAAGGATTCTTCCCACCAAATTGTGGAACTTTTCAGCTACTAGGCCGCTATCATTTCTTAACGTACTGTATTATTCCATATACCTATATGTAAATACTCGCATTGTTAAAAATTTTCATTCACTAATAATACAGAAAAAATAAACTTGTACTTTGTTAGCTTAATTTAAATTACGAAAAAAATATTCTCAGTGTACACATAAGTTTTGTAGAAGTATCGCTTATCTTACGGCACTCAAATTTTACAGGAGAGCGAAAAAAAACTGTTTTTCTTTGAATGCATTGACTCGATAGGCAGTATTTTCCCTACCCAGTATTTTACAAATCTGTTTTAATAACGATTTTTATGCATACATCTCGATGCCTGGAGTTCAGGGTTACCAAATCTCATTTTTGGCACAACGGCGATTTAGGCGGTTTTGCAAAGGCATCGACGATATAATTTAAGACATTATTACGAGGCTCAACACGTCTTTTTAAGCCCCTAAATAACATTATAACAAATTTGCCAAACTTACCTAAAGGCATTATCATCCCTGTCACAGATTTCCCTTAAAAGTTTCCGGAAAAATATTTAAATGTTAATAGCAAATCCTAAAACGTCTTACTCAAAATTAATATAAAAGATGCACGCCAGTACATAAACATTATAAGCTTGGGCATCAGTAAATAATTTAGCAGAACAATTTTTGAATTTGAATTTTGAATAGGATATACAATATTGGATTATTATTGGATAGAAAGTATTTTTCTTTCTTATTTATTTAAAAAGCATCAAGTTAAAAGTTTTTAAAACTCTTTTTGGATCCCTGCCCCTTGGTGACTTTAAGAACGTTGAAACGCACAGTCTTAGAAAGTGGACGACACTCGCCAACTGTAACTATATCACCGATTTCGACATCTCTGCAAATAAAAAATAAATAAATATTACATCCATTTTCTATCTAAAGCTATCTTAAGTTTGATAATTTCAAATCAGTGTTCTAGTGGAATGTCAAGTTTTTTCAGCAATTATGTTTCTGAAGACCGTCATGATTTTATCATCATTTATAGAATAAAAGTACTGTTAAACGTATCAATGCAAGCATATATGATTTCTGCCAAACTTAAGAATTTCGCTAATTAATTGCACAAGTAGCCACACAATTCATGTAAAGTTACCTTTGAAAATACTCGGACATGGTGTTTTCTTTTCAGAGATATTTCAATGAGCACGAATTTGTACTATTTCACACTACTCTCCTAATACCCTAGACCAGGGGTTCCCAAACTTTACTCACCGCGGCACCCTTGTTGTGCTAAAAAAAAATTCGCGCACCCCTGTCTCCCAAAACAAGAAAATACAATCAAACTTTATGCTCCTTTAGCTTTAATATGGGGACTGAAATTGTTTTGATGATTTCATTTTTTCCTTTAAGTTTATTGGGAGCTTTGACAATTTTACCCTGAAATCATTTGACGCTGACTTCACAAAAAGGAGAAGGTTAACAATTCGTAGGAATATTTTTTTATTAATATTTATTTTTTTATGTATGTTATCACATAACCTTGGACCACGTTAACCGATTACTATAATTCTTTTTTAGAGAAAAGGTGTTCCCTCACAGGCGGTCCCATTCTAATTTGGTTTAAATCCGATCATTGGATCATGAAGAGATAACCAATAATCTTAAATCTGTATATGAGAATTGAAGTTGTTTTTGTTTTTTGCTTAAAAATTATTTTTTATGTAAGCATTTGTTGAAAATGCAGTCTCACACAGAAATGTAAAAGTAAAAGTCACTAGTATTTTTAATGTAATCTGTTTTCTGCATACACTTGCATCCAGAACTCTCTTGGCTCCCTTCGTAGTATTTAATATTCAAAGTGCTGTCTTCACTGATGTCCAGAAGGTTTTCAAAAGCTTAACTTGTCATCGCAGAATTCTGCGAAATGAGAACATAGCTGTCAAACAACAAAAACGACAGTTGAAAGCAAGCGAGAGCTCGCATACCGCTCGGTATGCGAGAAAAAGCATGCTTCGTACTTTTTGCGGTCTACACGTGCGGTTTCTCGCATGCGTCGTCACGCAAGCGAGATTTTCCAGCACGTGAAGACGGCCGGTTACACAGCCATACGAGTTTGGTGGGAAAGCCAAATTTAGACATAGCGGCGTATAGGCAACTTCTTTTAGTGCTGTAAAAAGCGGCTTTAAAGTCGACATTAAAGGCAAACGGTGAGAAAATTTTGTCTTCACTGATGTCCAGAAGGTTTTCAAAAGCTTAATTTTTCATCGCAGTAGGTTTACTTTTCGGGTCACATGAAAACGGATTTGTTATCCAGCTGTAGACATCCTCCGAGTTAATGTTGGGAAAATATTCGACAATGATTTTTTCTAAACCTTCCACGTTAACGCTGGTAATGCTCGTTAAAGCTAAGAAAATAACTTTTACAGCCAATTTCAGGAAAGTAATTTAAGTGAAAACTGATTTTAATTTTTGGAATTTTAAATGGAAATTGACAGAAAATAAAAAATCATTTTTCATTTAAATTGCTGGTGAAACCGGCTGTTATCAATTTTCTTGGCGTTAACTTCGAAATTACATACGATTTTCTGATTTACTTTGTTTACTTATGGGGTTTTCATGCAAATCGCTAGAAATTCTAAAATATACATGTCACCAATAAAAAAAAAAAATCACGTGCTAGAAAAAAACCAAAGATGTATTTTAACTTCCCAGGCCTCTGTTATCTTCGCAACGTCATCCAATACTGGTTTAAATCTAGTGGCGGCATCTTCGTAGTCGCCAGGGTATACCGACGGATCATACAGTGACTTCTCGTGGCGTTTTCTGCCTTCTGCTTCATCCTAGACATCGCTCCTTTCATTTTTCCAACCACTGCAAATATCCGCACACTTGCTCCATTTCAAACCATTTTTCTGTACAAATTTGTCGATAGCTTTAAAAATTTCGTCACTAGTGGGTAAGTCTCAAGTACTTCGCTCATCAAAAGTTCTTCTTCGATTTGCACTCCGAATGGGTACCTCATTAACACGAGAAGAACATTGAAATTTGCACATTGTTAGACTAAAATTGAATAGGCTATAAACCTGTACTCAAAAAAATCTAACACTTCTGAGAAAAGTTTGAAATTTTAGTAATTTTTTTTTAACTTTTTTGTAGTTTTCTACAAATTTTTAAACTCGGGTTAATATGGGTTTCGTTGGAGGATGAGCTGTATTTCAATTGAAAATACCTAAAAATAAATAAATAAACATGAGTAGGAAACCATATCACTTTGATATGGGGGTGGTATTGTACTGACCAATACTGTATGTGGGCGGTGCCACGCCCATTTTCCTAAAATTGTATGAGAAACAATTTTTTTCCTTAAGAGCCATTGTGTTGATCAATTTTAAGTAAATATTGATGAACCCCTTAGCCACAATGCTCAAAAAATCTGCACGTCCGGTACACACACATATATAAATTCAAGGCCTTATTTTTGCTTACGTTGCTTAACTTCGACAATTTTTATGGAATTGCATTGGATTAGGTATCAATTTATTCGAAAATAAATGTTCTTTTAGATAAATACCACATATTTGGCAACTAACATAGACATTTTTGAAATTAGCGATGATTAAAGCTCAAAAAATGAAAAAAATAGGGGCTCATTAAAATTTAACCGATGAAAACTCCCAACAAGCTAAGTCTAACAATATATTGTTATACATCTTGAACTTGTTCGATTTTTAAAATCGGATGGAAAATAGTCAAGCTATTAATAAATAAGTGCATCAAGTACGAAAATAACGGTTTTTTGGCATAAAAAATGGAGGGTTCAGGAACTATACGGGACCTATTTTCATGTTGTACTCGACCATACCTACAACCTACACTAGGTTATGTTTCGGGTGTATTTCATTACTTTTTTTTGTAGCACCGTGTTATCGGTGTTAATGCTCATTCCCAAGTAAACAAAATTCCCCATTTTCTCGAAATTATCCCCCCTATTATAAATTCATACGATGCACGCAAACCCTTGCATTCTGTTAATCCCTATTGCGAACCGATAGTTAGCATGGCTGATTTGTGTTGGTTCACAATAAAAAGACAACAAAAACCACGGCCTTTCACAATACAATACGTCTGTCGGGCGTATGAAAACGATAATACGAAAACAGATTTTATACGATACGCTTGCAAGCGTTTATCGTCTATCGTATGGAAATTCATAATAGGGGGGTAAAACATTCAACAGTGACGCGGGGGCCAAGGCGCGAATGTGCTGACTGTTTGTTTGATGACAGGAGATACTTCACCTTGTCCTCGTTTACTACCAGACCCTTTCGCTTTGCTTCCTTATCTAACTTGGAAAAGGCATGATGTCGATGTCATCGGCATAAGCCAGCAATTGCACGCTCTTATAGTAAATTGTTCCTGAGCGGTTCAGTTCTGCAGCTCTTTATTATCTTCTCCAACATCAGATTAAAAAAGATACATAAAAGGGAGTCGCCCTTTCTGAAACCCCGTTTGGTGGCGAACGAATTGGAGAGGTCTTTCCCAATTCTGACGGAGCCGGTGGTATTGCTCAACGTCATTTTACCGGCCGTCTGCACATGCTTGAAAATCTCGCTTGCGTTCTGCTTTTTTCCCTCGCAAGCGAGATAAGAGTTTTGTTGACTGGGCATTTGACAGCATACTTTTTCATTTGTAAAATGTAGCCAAACAAGAAGGTTCAAGACTTGCAGGCTCTTAAAAGTTTGAGAAAATTTAAAAAAAATGGAAAGAAAATTAGAAATAGAAATAGCCTATGTTGCTTTATGTATACTATTTTCAAATGAAAAATGGCTACCTCTAAATTTGTATTTGCCTCCAAGAATTCTGCGAAATGAGAACATAGCTGACAAACAACACAAATGACAGTTGAAAGCAAGCGAGAGCTCGTTATGCGAGAAAAAGCATGCTTCGTACTTTTTACGGTCTACACGTGCGGTTTCTCGCATGCGTCGTCACGTCTGGCCTTTAAAGCTTTGTCAGGGGAGATTATTGCCCTGAAAATAAGATGGTAGCTTAAAACGACAATATTATGAAATACGTAAGCTCAACAAGGACAAGAAGGTAAAAAACATGCCCTATTTTAGGGTTGAGTGTGGCATCAAAAACATTTTGCACCGTGCCAGTGCAACACTTTTTGGTAGAAATGAAATCAACATTAGAACCGAGCAAAAACCATATGAGTTTCTTGAAATACCAGTAAAATTCTATGCGAGCAAAATCCCATCAAACAAAGTCGCGTTAGAAAACATTTGATTTTACGTTAGAACTCTAATATGGTTCTGTTATGTTTCTCGCATCCAAAAACTTTGTTAGAATTCGATTAGACTGATTAGAAACACACTACACCTTTTCTAAGAGTACTTCAGAAAGCATGAAATGTATTTCAGAAACTGTAAAATGTACTTCAGAATAGTCAACTGTACTTCAGGAAACGTAAAATGTACTTCAGTAGTGCGATTCCCATTTTTCTTAACGACAATATTCGTATCGTTAGCTAACGATTCCGACAAGTTTCGTTAACTGCAATTCTCAAGCACGCTTTTAGCGAATATTGTCGGTAGCTTTGACAGTTGTCTTAACGAAATTTGTCGATAACCTAGCTACGAATATTTGGCCGTTGAAAAGCCTACCGATAAAATTGTTTCAAGTTTTTATTGAGAAAAATTAGGCCAAATTCATCGGTAAGCAAACTATTATAATAAAAAATAACTAATAAATAAAAATGTATCTCATATAGATGTGCTTTTTATTATTGTTCCTTTTATTTATTACACTGTGCAAGTTGAAAACATTGGCAAAGGTTTTGAAAGTTGATCTCACTTAATTGGGCATTCTAAATTTTGTTAGATTGGCTCCAGTTTTCGAGATAACGATACTTGAACATTTGCTTCAATTTTAACTTGTTTGTAAATAAATCAGTTTTAGTGTTGTTTCAATAAAGTGTTTAACATTACTATTTTTTATAGTGAAAGTTATATTAAAAAATAGTCACGTGAAAAAGTTTGGTAAAATGACTTTAACGGACTTTGTTGGAGTTATTTATAAAAATCTTTAAATTTAAGGAAATTTTCTAGTACCCTTACGTCGAAAACTAGAGCCAAAGCTGAATTTTTAGACATGGAAAGCATAATTTCAAAATGATGTGTTTGTTGTAATTCATACTGTAATTGTGCGTATAATTTGTAATTTTTTACTTATATACGGCTTATACCCCCTTATTAAATTCGCCTTGCACGAGGCCGTTATTGCCAAATAAGCTGTCCAGCATCCTATGGTACTGCTCCGTAGTAGCTCCTGCTCTTCTTTTTTTCATATTGTATTCACAAACAACAATCCCGACCCAATAATACGCGCAACAATAACAAGTTTCTTTTAAATATTGCCATATTCGGCTTTGTAATTAACGACAATCGTCGTAAACTTCTTTATCGACATGTCTAACGAATTCTGTCGTTAAGTGCGTTTTTGAGAATAGCCTATTCGGTACTGTAAGCTACAAACGTCGTTCATTATCAATAACGAATATCGGTCGTTAAGAAAAATGGGAATCGCACTACAGAATGGTCAATTGTACTTCAGAAACCGTAAAATGTATTTCAGAACAGTCAACTGTACTTCAGTAGCCGTAAAATGCACTTCAAAAGCCGTAAAATGTACTTCAGAATAGTCAATTGTACTTCAGGAACCGTAAAATGTACTTCAGAATAGCCAATTTTACTTCAGAAACCGTAAAATGTACTTCAGAATAGTCAATTGTACTTCAGAAACCGTAAAATGTACTTCAGAAGACGAAAATTCGTACGCATTGTAATTAATTAAATAGTATATATTATAGTGATTTTAAATATATTTACTTTTTAATATATTTTCAAATTACAAGTACATTAGTTTTTTCGCAATGTCTCTATATTTAAGAACGAAACAATTAATTTATTAATGCAGTTTTAAATTATGTACCAGTTGGCATATCGAATAAAGATGGTGCATCTGGGTGAAAAGTGGTAGAATGTTTAATGGCTCAGCCCCAATCGCCACCAATAACTGTCGCTCCAAGTACGAGAGCCTTTGCTCGACAACGCCCGGACCAAATGTAGCTGGAATGCCAATATTTGTCGTAACATACGTTTTTTTTGTGCCATATCAGCATAAAGCGGAAGGCTATATATTTGTTCATAGTCCGAATTTTACCGTGCAATAATTTACTGCACGAATTTTGTCGTGTATGTTCAAGCGACATTATTATTTTGTCCGGGCTTTGACGAAGGAAAAGCGGCAGTTGTTGGTGGCGATTGTGGCAGAGCGATATTTACTTTTATCCAAATGCGCTATCTTTATACGACATGCCGGTTGCAACATAATTTAAAACTGCATTAATAAATTAATTGTTTCATTCTTAAATATATAGACATTGCGAAAAAACTAATGTGCTTGTAATTTGAAAATATATTAAAAAGTAAATATATTTAAAATCACTATAATATATACTATTTAAATATTTACAATGCGTACGAATTTTCGTCGTACATTTTACGGTTTCTGAAGTACATTTTACGGTTTCTGAAGTGAAATTTACTATCCTGAAGTACATTTTACGTTTTCTGAAGTACATTTGACTGTTCTGAAATACTTTTTACAGTACAATTGACTATTCTGAAGAACATTTTATAGTTTCTGAAATACTTTTTACGGTTCCTGAAGTACAATTGACTATCCTGAAGTACACTTTACTGTTTCTGAAGTACAACTGTCTATTCTGAAGTACATTTGATGCTTTCTAAAGTACTCTTGGAAAAGGTGTAGACATTAGAAACCAATTAGAATTCAACGTTAGAATATGATTAGGATTGATAGGATGATTTAGGGATTGCTGTAATTTCATTTCAATTTATTATATGTAGAAACATTAGTACGATTAGTAACGATATCTCCTTTACTATTTTATCAAATTTAATGAATGATATCTTCTTTTGAAGGGGAGCAGCTTCCGTACATGCAAAAAAAAGTCACGTTGCTCAAATTTATTTATTTATTAAAAAAAGGTTTAAAAACCTGAAAGCACTGTATCCGGGAAAATAAAGCGCCATATCTTCCATAATAATCCATCAAACTGAATGATTGAAACGCCATTTTGAAGGACAGCATTGCTGGTTGAGGTAAAACTTTTTAATACGGTTGCCATTCGCTTAAATTTTTAGTGACTTACAATATATATCGAGTAAAATGTTGCAACGTATTCAGGGAATGCAAGGTATTTAAACGCACTCTAAACCAGAATTAATATTTTCGAATAGGGTTGCCAAATATTGAAAAATTTAAATCTATATATATATGTATAAATCAAAGTTGCTTACATAATACCGAGCATAGCTCTAGAATGGATTATCCTTTGTGAGCTGTCTTTTTTGTTGCGTTTTTCTCTGCCCAAGGAAAATTGAAAAAATTTTCCGAATAGAAAATTCCGGATAAATAGATTTTCCATAGATTTTGTTTGTTTTTTTCTTTAATTTTGATCGTAATATTACCATTGAAATGGTTGTAAAGGTACAAAATGGATCTATGTATGCTAAACAATTATTTAGGCTAGAGTTCGATGTAAATAATTACCGGTTCCATTTACAATTGCTGGAAATGAACACTGTATTAAGGAATTTTGATTAAAAAAAAATAAGCCTTATTATGAGTTTAATTTTTCTTTCACTTATGACTTTTCGTTTCGTATTCACTACGGGCGGATGAACAAATTTCGGGCGAATTTGTTTTCGGGTGAAAATCACGATAGCTGAGGTTGAATGAGAATATTCTTTTGCGAATAT
>NW_023458726.1:21195-22310 GCF_013731165.1 Rhagoletis pomonella
GTACAATTGACCATTCTGTAGTGCGATTCCCATTTTTCTTAACGACCGATATTCGTTATTGATAATGAACGACGTTTGTAGCTTGCAGTAGCGAATAGGCTCCGCTCTAAAACACACTTAACGACAGAATTCGTTAGACATGTCGATAAAGAAGTTTACGACGATTGTCGTTAATTACAAAGCCGAATATGGCAATATTGACGTTTGACACTCAATATTTAAAAGAAACATTTTATTGTTGCGCGTATTATTGTTGTCGAGATTGTTGTTTGTGAATACAATATGAAAAAAACAGAAGCGCAAAAGCTACTACGGAGCAGTACCATAGGATGCTGGACTTTTTATTTTGCAATAAGGGCCTCGTGCAAGGCGAATTTAATAAGGTGGTGTTAGCCGTATATAAGTAAAAAATTCCACTAACAAATTATACGCACAATTACATTATGAATTACAACAAACGCATCATTTTGAAGTTATACTTTCCACGTCTATAAATTCAGCTGTGGCTCTAGTTTTCGACGTAACAGTAATTGAAAATTTGTTAAAATTTTTATGTTTTTTTTTTAATAACTCCGACAAAGTCCGTTAAAGTCATTTTATTAAACTTTATCACGTGACTATTTTTTAAAATAACCTTCATTATAAAAATCAGTCATGTTAAAAATTTCATTAAAACAACACAAAAACTGAGTTATTTACAAACAAGTTAAAATTGAAGCAAATGTTCAAGTGTCGTTATCTCGAACACTGGAGCAAATCTGAAAAAAGGGGGGAGCCATTGAACTTAGAATGCCCCAATTAAGTGAGATCAACTATCAAAACCTTTGCCTAAGTTTTCAACTTGCACAGTGTAATAAATAAAAAGAATAATAATAATAAGCACATCTATATGTGATAAATGTTTATTTATTAGCTATTTTTTATTATAATAGTTTGTTACCGATGAATTTTGCCTAATTTTTCTCAATAAAAACTTAAACCAATTTTTTTTTTATCGTTAGGCTTTTCAACGACAAAATATTCGTAGCTAGGCTATCTACAAATTTCGTTAGACAACTGTGAAAGCTGCCGACAATATTCGCTAAAAGTGTTCTTGAGAATTGCAGTTAACGAAA
>NW_023458726.1:22410-25826 GCF_013731165.1 Rhagoletis pomonella
TGTAGAGGCTAAGTTTTTTCTTGTAACAGTGACGGTGCAGAACGGATGCCTACGCTTATATGATTGAATATAGTAATTTTTTATTAACAGGTGGCAACCCTATTAAAAAACATTAGTGCTTTTATAGAGGCCAATCCCTTTCATTTGACACCGCATCTTTTGTGTGGATCTTATAGTTTTTTAACAGGTGGCAACCCTATTAAAATTATAAATAAAAAAGGTCACTCTCCTGTACAGAGTATATTAGAGAAAATCTCGGCATAATCCGTTCAGTAGTTTTCGATATTACGACGTACAAAGAATCTCGGCTTTCGTTTATACTATGTATAGATAAAACAAAGTTGCTTACGTAATACCGAGCATAGCTCTAGAATGGATTGTCCTATGTGAACTGTCTTTTTTGTTGCGTTTTTCTCTGCCCAAGGAAAATTGATAAAATTTTCCGAATAGAAAATTCCGGATAAGTTGATTTTCCATAGATTTTGTACACGAATTTTTTTTATTTCTTTAACCTTGATCGTAATATTACCATTAAAATGGTTGTCCAGGTACAAAATTGTATCTATGCTAAACAATTATTTAGGTTAGAGTGCGTTGCAAATTATTACCGGTTCCATTTATAATTGCTGGATTTGAACAATGTATTATGGAATGTCAATTAAAAATAAAAAATCAGCCTTATTATGAGTTTCATTTTTCTCGAACTGGTTCACTTATCACTTTTCGTTTCGTATTCACTACGGGCGGATAAATAAATTTCGGGCGAATTTGTTTTCGGGTGAAACTCACAATAGATAAGGTTGAATGAGAATATTCGTTTGCGAATATGGTTCGATTGCTTCGACGATAGTACTTCTAGTGTTAAGTTTTGAGTGCACTCATCGCGAATTCATGCAGGACGACCTCAGCAGGAACCAGCTCATTAACAACTGAAACAAAAGCGGAATCCCGATCTGCATCGTTAAGTGAAAAGAAATACCGTGAATGTCTAATTACTTCGACATGGCGCGCCATAGAATAAATTGAATTTCTGTGTGTTACGATTGGTCCAGCAAATCACGTCTCTAATTTCACAATGCGTAAAACTTTCATTCTGAGACAACGGGATTGAGATCCGTAGGGGTCAAAGTCAAGTTACTACAGTTAACTCAACCTTCAGAACTCCTGAGCTCATTGCTTTATGGCGATTTACCATAATAACGACAATTCTTAATGAATGCCCACAAATGCATTAATTAGGCAGTTAAGGGATTTCATCTTAAATAAGTATAGAAACTCTAATACCGAAATTTATTAGCGTTGTGGGATAAACTGTGCTATAAAACGCCAGATCATTGGAAAATTGCAAGAATTTCGTCACGCACACAACGATTTCGTTAGGTTATTTAAAATAACAATGGAAGATATGCCTTCTGACGACCACAAAACCATATTTAGAGCAGATAAATGTGCCACTGGAAGTCTTTAAGTGAAAAGTTGGCGAAAGTGTGGTACTAAAATGTTCATACAAAAAATTAATTTTGGGCAAAACGAAGTTCGCCGAGTACGCTAGTTTTTTATAGTTTTCATACAGTGAAAATGGATATGCTGGCATGAAGTCATGATCAAAAAGACAATTAAAATAAAACTACTAACAGTAATGATAGCTTTTATTTAGAAAAGACCACAAATAAATAGAAAGTGGTTTAGAGCAAAAGTAAAACACATAAAAAATCAGTGAAAAGTTCACGTTCGGTCTTCACTGAGGAAAAAAACGCTTAGGAAAAATGAATAT
Source organism: Rhagoletis pomonella (assembly GCF_013731165.1). Lineage (NCBI taxonomy): Eukaryota > Metazoa > Arthropoda > Insecta > Diptera > Tephritidae > Rhagoletis > Rhagoletis pomonella. The sequence goes on from NW_023458726.1 coordinate 24,185, forward strand.
TTTTTATTTGATTACCGTTTAAAAATACTCATCTTTAAATATAAAAAATAGTAGAATTGAATATTAACGTATTTAAATCAAGTGAAAAGTGTTCAAAAGTTGTGTATGTATAATCGAAATATTCACTTCAAATACGCCCGTATTAAAATGAAGCATTTTTCACTGCACGGATGCCGATGGTCTTATGGGCTGTTTTTGCTTACGCGTAAAAGCACATTTAGCGCATTTAGCTCTAAATGCTACTCTAAATGTACATTTATCCAAAAAAAATTCGTCACCTAAATGCAACTAAATGCAACTCCATTTTTGCATTAAGAATCTAAATGCTAAAAGCAACCGATTCTATCATGGTTTAATGAGAAAAAGTGGCAACATTGCATTATCGAGTGTACAGTGGCTAGCTGCGTTTCAGTGATCGCCGATCGAGATTTCATTTATTATTTTACATTATTTGGATAAAGAAAAGTTAAGAAAATTCAATATCGATGTGATGCTGATAGAAATCTGGATCAATTTGTGATCAATTCTGTTTGTTTTGTTTCCTAATTAAGTGAGGAAATTTTAATTGACAGCACCGACAAATGAATATAAACATAAACAACTGGTCGGTCATGGTTAAAACGATTAAAATTTTTGTATTGAAGTTTTGGTTTAAAATTTATTTTTTCCTTTTCAGTAGGGTTTTTGCACATTATCTTCTGCGCGAGAATTGATCGTAATAGATACGGATCTGAATAAGCGACTGGAACACGGCTGTTTGTCAAAAGCATACGATTTCGAACTCGCGTAAATGTACATTTGCTAAATGCGATAGCATGAACGCTCTCCGAAAACATATGTTCGAAAGTGCTAAATGTTGCATTTTAAATGCAGCAAGAACGCTGCATTATAGCGCCATCAGAATGGCTACTTGTACGTCAATAACGGAGAAGTATGCAAAAGAAGTGGCGTAAGTAACGTAGAGATACGCCACAATGAAGTTGTTGCGTTGGCAAACAAAAATGAGCTGTTTGTTATTAAGGCATTCTTGGGGTTTACACAAGTCAATTTTGGAGATACATTAGCAGGGAACGGATTTTTAGGACCTAAAAACCTATAAAAAAGGCAAAATAAAGTAACGAAATAGGCTGGAAAAGGCAAAATAAAGTAGCGAAAAAGGCAGGAAAAGGCACTAGGTATTGTAAAAAAGGCCAAATAAAATAGCGGAAAAGGCAGGAAAAGGCAAAAAAAAGGTATTGCAAAAAAGCAAAATAAGGCACTAAAAAAAGACAGAAAATACGAAGAACAATCAAAAAATATATTTCTTTAGAAATGTTTATATTACAAGTAAAAAGAGAAAAACTATGAACTAGTTTCATTATATGAAAAATTTGTACTTTGAATCTTTGAATATTTTGTCCTTTCGAGTTTCTAACTCATAAAACTTTAATCTGTATAGTTGTAGTAACATTGAACCACAAGATGCATTTTGAAGTTTTCTGGCAGCATTTTGATTCGATTTTCGCGAAGAAAGGCCTTGAATGTACTAAATGTGCGATCGACGTAAGTTGATACAAGGGAGCCCAATTTAAATATGGAACGTTTGAAACGTTCATATTATCAGGAATAAAGGCGTTTTCCTCGCCCTTTACAATTTTATCCA
>NW_023458726.1:25926-31484 GCF_013731165.1 Rhagoletis pomonella
TTTAGGTCCGTTCGTCTTTGGAGTTGTCCGTCAGTCAAATCCCACATTCGGCCATCCTGAGTGCTTATTCGGCCTCGAATGAGGTATTCCACTTCTTCATGAACTCCGCAATAGTGGTGGTGCGTCTGGGTCCTTCATGGTCCCCAATCTTCTCAACCTCGTATCTTCCGTGCTCCATTTTCTTCACAATCTTGTATGGCCCAAAGTATTTCGCTTTCAATTTTAGTCCTGCTCCGTACTGAGTCCGCTTGATGGCTACCAGCTCGTTTACTTCATAGTCGACCTCGGCTCTGCGCTTCTCGTTGAATGTTCTCCGATTTTCCAGCTGGATGGCGGCGATATTGTTCCGCGCTTCCTGACGCGTTGCTTCTCTTGACGCATCGAGTTCGTCGACGGCCGCTTCCTCCAACAACTCTTGTAGCTGTGGCATTCCTGTCAATCGCATTTCAAGCCCTGTCAGAATCCGGAATGGCGATTGCTTGGTGCTCCTCGGCGGAGTGCTGTTGATCAGCTGCTGTACGCGATCCACGCGTTTATACCAATTCCCTGGATTCTCGCCCCCCAGCTTAGCTATCATTGGGATGACGATCTGGTGCATGCGTTCGACCTGGCCGTTGCCTCGTGGCACACCCGTCGCAATCAACAAATGCTGGATCTCTTCGCTCTCGCAGTATTCCTTGAACAAGTTTGATGTGAAGGCCGCGCCTCTGTCGGTGATGACACGCCTTGGGTTTCCAAACACGGCCGCTTGCCTTTTCATGCATTCGACGACTGCTTCTGCACCAGTGTTCTTCGTTGGGTACAGCCAAACGAATTTGGAGAATGCATCCACAATTACGAGGATGTAGTTATAGGCCTTCTTTGTAGATTCCAACGGTCCAACGTGGTCTAGGTGGAGAGTTCCCAGCGGTTTGTCCTCCTTGTTGATAGGATTCAGGAAGCCTTCTTTCTTGCCCGACTTCGCATCGCCAATGATGCATTCGACGCAGCTACCCACGACCTTCACTGCCTTCGTTCGTAAATTTGGAACATAAAGCGACTTCTCCACTGCTTCCTGCGTTTTCTTGGAGGAAAAGTGCCCTTGCCTATGTGCCATCTTGATGATTTCGGTTTCCATTAGTGACGGTACAACCAATAACTCTCGCGCCGGATCCTTATACAGCACGCCATTTTTGACATAGAAGTCATCGTAGTCACCCTTCTCCAATACCTTTAGGACTGCTCGTACCCAATCGTCTTGATGCTGCGCCTGCTTCAGCCGGTGGATCAGGGAATCTTCCAGCATGAGACAAGATACCCTGCTCAGTGCGTCAACGTGTCGCATCTTTGTTCCGCTTCGATGTTCTATTTCGTACTTAAAATCTTGTAGGAACATCGCCCAACGAGATACTCTTAAAGGAATATCTCGTTTTCGCATCGTCATCGCGAACGCGTTACAATCGGTAACGATTTTGAAGCTAATCCCCAGCAGGTACACCCTCCACTTTTTGAGTGCCTCAATTATCGCGAGCACCTCGAGTTCGTAGGAATGGTACTTTTCCTCCGAAGGCTTAGTTTTCCGGCTCATGTACTGCACCGGGTGGAATGCTTGGTCATCCACGTCCCTCTGCAGTAGCACTGCCCCGTACCCAGACATGCAAGCGTCCGTATGTACCTCGGTCGCCGCCTTCGGGTTGTACAGCATAAGGACTGGTGCACTCGTCAACGCCGCCTTTAACTGCTGGAATGCGGCCAACTGCTCGGCGCGCAGCTCGAACTTGGCTTCCTTCTTGAGCAAATCCGACAATGGTTTGGCGGTTACGGCGTACCCTTCGACGAACCTCCTGAAGTACGATGTCAACCCAAGGAATCGCTGCAAAGCCTTCCGATCATGTGGCAACGGGAAGTTTTTGATCGCCTTCGTCTTTGTTTCAGAGGGTTTTATCGAACCGTCCTCTATCACGTAGCCTAAGAAGTCAATTTTGCTCATGAGGAACTGGCACTTGTCCCACTTCATGTGCAAGCCGTATTCCGCTGCCCTCCGCAAAACTCGTTCCAATTTGCGCACGCCTTCGGTGTAATCCTTGGAGGGAATAACCAAATCGTCCATGTAGGCCACGACGGTGTCATCTTGGATAAGGTCTCTGAACACAGCTGAGATGAATCTTGAGAAAACCGCCGGCGAGTTTGATATGCCGAAAGGCACATACAGGAACTCATACTGACCGTTGTACGTCACGAATGCGGTATATTTCCTGGAAGTCAGCTCCACTGGAACATGGAAAAACCCGTTGGTAAGGTCTAGTGTGGTAAACACACCAGCACCCTGCAGCTTCTCGATCACGTCGTCAATGTTCGGCATCGGAAAATTGTCGCGAACTATTTTTGCATTCAGGCGCCGATAATCGCAGCACAACCGCTTTCTTCCGTCTTTCTTCGAAACTAGCACCACTGGTGACGCATAGTCCGAAGTGCTGGGTTGGATGATACCATCCTTCAACCACTGGTTTACTTGCTCGTCCACTACCTGCCTGTCAGCGTAAGACATCCGCCTCGGGTTCTCGTATACCGGGGTGTCATCCGAAAGCAAGATCTTCATCTCAACTGGCGACTTTGAATTGCTTAATGGCTTGTATTTCGCTATCATGCTTCTCACCGCTACTGCTCGTTCTCTGTTGAGGTGCGAAAGGTCGACTTCGTCTGCCGGCGACTTTCCCGCACCGGCGACCAGACACATATCTCCAAATTCATTATTTAGTTCAGCAACTCTGCTCTCCTCTCCAGCAACTGGATCCTTACTAGGAGCAGTAACCGTACCCACGCACTTGTGGACCAACCTCGTCGTCGCTTGCAACATCTTGTACTCTCGCGGCTCCTTAGCCACAACAGCGCCCACGCTCTCATTGTGTGCTGCTTCTAGTGCCCTTTTTACTCCGATGCGCTCGCGGTACCTCTTAACCGCTTCTACGTACTCTTCATCATGCACTCTTGTGCCACCACCGGATTTTACGCCCAATCCTTCAGGTCTCGTTGCTTCAACATGTGAACCTTTCGCTACCGCTCCTCTATTCACCTGCTCGTGACTCTGCTTCTTTTGCTGTGCCTCCTTCTGCCGGAACTCTGCCCCATCCTCAGTAACAATTAAGTCGACCTGCTTTAAAACATCGTTCCCGATAACGAGTGCGTACTTGATATCTCGCTCCCTTGCTACATGGAACGTTATCTCCAACTTGATGCTGTCTATTTCAACGAATATGGCTAAGCTACCCATTGTTGTGAGTTCGCTTGTACCAATCCCCACCAGTCGTCGCCGCTCTCTACTTAAATCAACGTCCAACTTAAGCATCATCAGCGTATCGTAGCGCATTAGACATAGGTCGCTACCCGTATCAATCAATGCCGAAATAGTTGTTCCGTGGAAGCTGATATCTTTGAAGATCAACCCACATCGCTTCTTAGGTTCGACAGCTTCTGCTTCATTCGTCATAGTGTTCACGCTGTTCTGTTCCGACTTAAATGACTTGCCCCTCGACTTGCATTCAGCCGCGCGGTGACCCTCTTTACCACAATTGAAACACGAGTTCCTTTTGCGTGGACAACTTCTGGCAAAATGCGATGCGTCCCCACAGATAAAACACCCCTTGCTAGTGGAAGCTGAACTCTGGAAGCCCTTGTTTGAGGACGATGGCTTTCCATTGTTCATGTTCCCGGGTGGTGGTTGACTGGAACGAATCTTTTCATATACCTTGATCTGCTCTTTCAAGTCCTGAATGGTTTTCGCCTGGTATAGGTTACTTTTGTTTGACTTAGAGTCCGGTATGCCTTCGATGAAATAATCGATTAAGCTAGAGTCGTCTAAGCAAATCGGTTTACCTAGCTCCATTAACACGTACAAGTATTCACGGAGATCTTCCCCATGGCGCTTCCGACGACTACGCAAAGCACGGTGCACCTCAAGCGATGACAACACAACGCCAAATTCCTGCCGCAGCGCGAGCTTTAAAGAACTCCAGCTGTTTATGCCGCTTTGGCTGCGTATAAAAATTTTTGCGCCACCTTTCAAAAGTTGCTTCGCGTAAATGAACTTCTGCAGCTCATTCCATTGTACCGCTGCTGCATTCGCTTCAAAGTCCCCCAACCATTGTTCGAAGCTAGGCCGACCTGATCCGCTAAACGATGTCATGGAATCCTCGACGTCACGGAGAGTAAAATTGTGCTTCTCAACTCTAACCTCACGCACACTTGGCTGGCTTGCTATTTCATCAGCATCGGTATCTTCGCCATCACTCATGTTCAGGCCGAAGTGTTCCATTAGTCTGTCTTGTAACGTCGCTTTCCGTCCGCTTGTCGATAGCCCTAACTCCCCAAGTTTCTCTTTTAATCCGTCAACTGTCAAGTTCAAAATTTCGTTTCGGTCCATGGCTTCCAAATTTAATTATTAAAATACAATATTTAAAGTGGCAGTGATAAAATACAAAATATGTGGTGATATTTAATGATATCGTTAATGTTTGGATACAAAAGCGATTAAAATTGGTTTAAATTTTCTTTAAGTACATCTATACGAAACAGTTTGCATGAAATACTAGTGACTACCGCACATCAGCTTCGCAATTGTTACAGTTTCTTTTTCTCAAGTGCAATTATTACAATTGTGATATGTGGCTCTCAAACTGTCTACTCCAATTAAAATTTATATGAATATGTGGATTACAAACTGTTTGTTTTCTTATTGGAAAATAATCCTTTACACATTTCACACATTTAACACATCATAACAAAAGGTATACAAATTTTATTTGATACAAATGTATTTCTACTCATCTGTACATCATCCCTCGCTGCCTGCTGAACTCTGTTGTTGTTGTTGTTGCTGTTGTCTACGCTCGTTGATGTCCCCCGCCGCCGTCAACTTGGCTACTTGCTGTTCTGCTGCTCTATTGTCTGCGCAGCGCTTCACTGTCGCTGCCGGTGTTTGCCTGCGCGTTGTCTCTGCTGCGCAACTTCGGCTACCTCGCCGTTCTATGCCCGTTAGTAGGACTGCACTTTTATGTGCTTTCGACACTCGCTGTTGTATGCCCGTTAGTAGGCTTTTGTGCGCTCTCGCTTATGTGCCGCCGTTTAAGCTACGCTGACGGTGGTTGCTTGCGCGTTGCCTCTGCTGCGCAGCTTCGTAGAGCTGTAAAACTCGCTGCTGTATGCCCGTTAGTGGGCCTGTACTTTTATGTGCACTTGGCTAAGTACTTTAGAGAGTACCGCAATTTGTACACCAACGATTCGGTGTTCTAGCACAACGACGCACCGGGACCACTCGGAGTAACGGTTATGTTCCGTTATTCCAAAACTTGCAAAATTTAATAAAAAGTTTTTTTTTTCAGATATTAATGTTTTACGCACATGCACACTGCTCTTGCTTTATTTGTTAGAGCAATCAAACGTTCACTTGTGCGCAAATTACTTTGTACACACACCCTCACTGAGTCGCTTTGTTAATAAGTTTGTGGACTCGATTTCACTTTTGACACCAATTTTTGTGGGATGGCACGAGGGGTGTGCGTTCCGCTTGAAATAAAAGTCCA
>NW_023458726.1:31584-32558 GCF_013731165.1 Rhagoletis pomonella
GCACAGCTTATTTTTAGACCAAAACACATCTTTTTCCGCCCGGCAAAACAAATTTTAATTTTAACGAACGGTCTAATGGGCAGTCATACATGTTCCAACTTCTACTTAATAATACTCTTTTTTTTCTGTGCTTTAAATACCTGAATAGGTTTCTTTCTTCATTATGATTTTTTTGGGCCAGTTTTAAAAAAGCTACTACATGAAAAAACAAAGTGTAAAAAAAGAAAGTGTGCGCTGTAATTTTAAACCAAATTTTCGTGATTTGCTTTCGATGTCACAATTATTCGTTTCAACCATTTTAAATGGGGCTCTTTGGGGAATTTATTTGTAGCAAAAATTTCAAAAGCAGTAATTTTGTTTACATGTTGGGCAATAGCTTTTTCATAAGGATATACAGCGAATCCTTGGCTAAAAACTTCTGTGGTAAAACTCTCCCCCTACGTCTTCCTTCTTTGCTATGTATTTAAAATCAAAGAGCAAACTCCTTTAATAGGGATTTCCAGCAGAAATGGTCAACGTTTGGCTATAAAGGGAATCGATGCTCAAATAATTAAAAAACTATAGGTCTGACCTTTAATTAGGTAAGAATTACGTAACTATTTGAGACCCTCATCATACGTGATTCCAATAATTCAAATGCTTATACAAAAATAACAATATTCTGATCCGATTCGGCTGGCAGCCGAGACTTTGAAAACAGAATTTTGTTCAAAATTTTCATTCCTAGAAAATAATATTTTATTTTCTATATCCACATATTTAGCCCGCTATAAGCACACATTTTTCAAACCAGTCGCAGAAGAAAATTAAAAATGAATTACAAAAACTACAATCAAAAAACGCTGATAACGGTACAGGTTCCCCAAATTCTGAAACAGCCAAAGGAATGAGAATGAAGAATTCTTTTTAAAATTTTTTGGAAAAACATGACACATCTGGTTTATCTTGTAAGCGGTGTTTAAACAACGATCTCG
>NW_023458726.1:32568-37785 GCF_013731165.1 Rhagoletis pomonella
TATGTTAGCTGTTAGACACACACACACAACATCCCTACTACATATATGTGGGATTTGACTGACGGACAACTCCAAAGACGAACGGACCTAAATGCCATTAAGCAACACTGGACAGCGACCCGCAGGACCAACACTGCTTGACGAAGAATGGGAATAGAGGGAACGGACAAACTTAACGAAATAGACGATACTAGACAACGGACATTTTTTGTACAAAGCGTCACTCCTTCGCTAGCACACGACTGAGAACGACGGACCGACCAGAACCGCGGGCTTCAACTCTAAAATGTAATAGTTTTAATGCAAAGTGAATGTTAAAATAAATTGTGCACTGTGTTTATTAATTAAAGACTGGACTTTTATTTCAAGCGGAACGCACACCCCTCGTGCCATCCCACAAAAATTGGTGTCAAAAGTGAAATCGAGTCCACAAACTTATTATCAAAGCGACTCAGTGAGGGTGTGTGTACAAAGTAATTTGCGCACAAGTGAACGTTTGATTGCTCTAACAAATAAAGCAAGAGCAGTGTGCATGTGCGTAAAACATTAATAGGTATCTGAAAAAAAAACTTTTTATTAAATTTTGCAAGTTTTGGAATAATGGAACATAACCGTTACTCCGAGTGGTCCCGGTGCGTCGTTGTGCTAGAACACCGAATCGTTGGTGTACAAATTGCGGTACTCTCTAAAGTACTTATTCAAGTGCACATAAAAGTACAGGCCCACTAACGGGCATACAGCAGCGAGTTTTACAGCTCTACGAAGCTGCGCAGCAGAGGCAACGCGCAAGCAACCACCGTCAGCGTAGCTTAAACGGCGGCACATAAGCGAGAGCGCACAAAAGCCTACTAACGGGCATACAACAGCGAGTGTCGAAAGCACATAAAAGTGCAGTCCTACTAACGGGCATAGAACGGCGAGGTAGCCGAAGTTGCGCAGCAGAGACAACGCGCAGGCAAACACCGGCAGCGACAGTGAAGCGCTGCGCAGACAATAGAGCAGCAGAACAGCAAGTAGCCAAGTTGACGGCGGCGGGGGACATCAACGAGCGTAGACAACAGCAACAACAACAACAACAGAGTTCAGCAGGCAGCGAGGGATGATGTACAGATGAGTAGAAATACATTTGTATCAAATAAAATTTGTATACCTTTTGTTATGATGTGTTAAATGTGTAAAGGATTATTTTCCAATAAGAAAACAAACAGTTTGTAATCCACATATTCATATAAATTTTAATTGGAGTAGACAGTTTGAGAGCCACATATCACAATTGTAATAATTGCACTTGAGAAAAAGAAACTGTAACAATTGCGAAGCTGATGTGCGGTAGTCACTAGTATTTCATGCAAACTGTTTCGTATAGATGTACTTAAAGAAAATTTAAACCAATTTTAATCGCTTTTGTATCCAAACATTAACGATATCATTAAATATCACCACATATTTTGTATTTTATCACTGCCACTTTAAATATTGTATTTTAATAATTAAATTTGGAAGCCATGGACCGAAACGAAATTTTGAACTTGACAGTTGACGGATTAAAAGAGAAACTTGGGGAGTTAGGGCTATCGACAAGCGGACGGAAAGCGACGTTACAAGACAGACTAATGGAACACTTCGGCCTGAACATGAGTGATGGCGAAGATACCGATGCTGATGAAATAGCAAGCCAGCGAAGTGTGCGTGAGGTTAGAGTTGAGAAGCACAATTTTACTCTCCGTGACGTCGAGGATTCCATGACATCGTTTAGCGGATCAGGTCGGCCTAGCTTCGAACAATGGTTGGGGGACTTTGAAGCGAATGCAGCAGCGGTACAATGGAATGAGCTGCAGAAGTTCATTTACGCGAAGCAACTTTTGAAAGGTGGCGCAAAAATTTTTATACGCAGCCAAAGCGGCATAAACAGCTGGAGTTCTTTAAAGCTCGCGCTGCGGCAGGAATTTGGCGTTGTGTTGTCATCGCTTGAGGTGCACCGTGCTTTGCGTAGTCGTCGGAAGCGCCATGGGGAAGATCTCCGTGAATACTTGTACGTGTTAATGGAGCTAGCTAAACCGATTTGCTTAGACGACTCTAGCTTAATCGATTATTTCATCGAAGGCATACCGGACTCTAAGTCAAACAAAAGTAACCTATACGAGGCGAAAACCATTCAGGACTTGAAAGAGCAGATCAAGGTATATGAAAAGATTCGTTCCAGTCAACCACCACCCGGGAACATGAACAATGGAAAGCCATCGTCCTCAAACAAGGGCTTCCAGAGTTCAGCTTCCACTAGCAAGGGGTGTTTTATCTGTGGGGACGCATCGCATTTTGCCAGAAGTTGTCCACGCAAAAGGAACTCGTGTTTCAATTGTGGTAAAGAGGGTCACCGCGCGGCTGAATGCAAGTCGAGGGGCAAGTCATTTAAGTCGGAACAGAACAGCGTGAACACTATGACGAATGAAGCAGAAGCTGTCGAACCTAAGAAGCGATGTGGGTTGATCTTTAAAGATATCAGCTTACACGGAACAACTATTTCGGCATTGATTGATACGGGTAGCGACCTATGTCTAATGCGCTACGATACGCTGATGATGCTTAAGTTGGACGTTGATTTAAGTAGAGAGCGGCGACGACTGGTGGGGATTGGTACAAGCGAACTCACAACAATGGGTAGCTTTGCCATATTCGTTGAAATAGACAGCATCAAGTTGGAGATAACGTTCCATGTAGCAAGGGAGCGAGATATCAAGTACGCACTCGTTATCGGGAACGATGTTTTAAAGCAGGTCGACTTAATTGTTACTGAGGATGGGGCAGAGTTCCGGCAGAAGGAGGCACAGCAAAAGAAGCAGAGTCACGAGCAGGTGAATAGAGGAGCGGTAGCGAAAGGTTCACATGTTGAAGCAACGAGACCTGAAGGATTGGGCGTAAAATCCGGTGGTGGCACAAGAGTGCATGATGAAGAGTACGTAGAAGCGGTTAAGAGGTACTGCGAGCGCATCGGAGTAAAAAGGGCACTAGAAGCAGCACACAATGAGAGCGTGGGCGCTGTTGTGGCTAAGGAGCCGCGAGAGTACAAGATGTTGCAAGCGACGACGAGGTTGGTCCACAAGTGCGTGGGTACGGTTACTGCTCCTAGTAAGGATCCAGTTGCTGGAGAGGAGAGCAGAGTTGCTGAACTAAATAATGAATTTGGAGATATGTGTCTGGTCGCCGGTGCGGGAAAGTCGCCGGCAGACGAAGTCGACCTTTCGCACCTCAACAGAGAACGAGCAGTTGCGGAGAGAAGCATGATAGCGAAATACAAGCCATTAAGCAACTCAAAGTCGCCAGTTGAGATGAAGATCTTGCTTTCGGATGACACCCCGGTATACGAGAACCCGAGGCGGATGTCTTACGCTGACAGGCAGGTAGTGGACGAGCAAGTAAACCAGTGGTTGAAGGATGGTATCATCCAACCCAGCACTTCGGACTATGCGTCACCATTGGTGCTAGTTTCGAAGAAAGACGGAAGAAAGCGGTTGTGCTGCGATTATCGGCGCCTGAATGCAAAAATAGTTCGCGACAATTTTCCGATGCCGAACATTGACGACGTGATCGAGAAGCTGCAGGGTGCTGGTGTGTTTACCACACTAGACCTTACCAACGGGTTTTTCCATGTTCCAGTGGAGCTGACTTCCAGGAAATATACCGCATTCGTGACGTACAACGGTCAGTATGAGTTCCTGTATGTGCCTTTCGGCATATCAAACTCGCCGGCGGTTTTCTCAAGATTCATCTCAGCTGTGTTCAGAGACCTTATCCAAGATGACACCGTCGTGGCCTACATGGACGATTTGGTTATTCCCTCCAAGGATTACACCGAAGGCGTGCGCAAATTGGAACGAGTTTTGCGGAGGGCAGCGGAATACGGCTTGCACATGAAGTGGGACAAGTGCCAGTTCCTCATGAGCAAAATTGACTTCTTAGGCTACGTGATAGAGGACGGTTCGATAAAACCCTCTGAAACAAAGACGAAGGCGATCAAAAACTTCCCGTTGCCACATGATCGGAAGGCTTTGCAGCGATTCCTTGGGTTGACATCGTACTTCAGGAGGTTCGTCGAAGGGTACGCCGTAACCGCCAAACCATTGTCGGATTTGCTCAAGAAGGAAGCCAAGTTCGAGCTGCGCGCCGAGCAGTTGGCCGCATTCCAGCAGTTAAAGGCGGCGTTGTGCACCAGTCCTTATGCTGTACAACCCGAAGGCGGCGACCGAGGTACATACGGACGCTTGCATGTCTGGGTACGGGGCAGTGCTACTGCAGAGGGACGTGGATGACCAAGCATTCCACCCGGTGCAGTACATGAGCCGGAAAACTAAGCCTTCGGAGGAAAAGTACCATTCCTACGAACTCGAGGTGCTCGCGATAATTGAGGCACTCAAAAAGTGGAGGGTGTACCTGCTGGGGATTAGCTTCAAAATCGTTACCGATTGTAACGCGTTCGCGATGACGATGCGAAAACGAGATATTCCTTTAAGAGTATCTCGTTGGGCGATGTTCCTACAAGATTTTAAGTACGAAATAGAACATCGAAGCGGAACAAAGATGCGACACGTTGACGCACTGAGCAGGGTATCTTGTCTCATGCTGAAAGATTCCCTGATCCACCGGCTGAAGCAGGCGCAGCATCAAGACGATTGGGTACGAGCAGTCCTAAAGGTATTGGAGAAGGGTGACTACGATGACTTCTATGTCAAAAATGGCGTGCTGTATAAGGATCCGGCGCGAGAGTTATTGGTTGTACCGTCACTAATGGAAACCGAAATCATCAAGATGGCACATAGGCAAGGGCACTTTTCCTCCAAGAAAACGCAGGAAGCAGTGGAGAAGTCGTTTTATGTTCCAAATTTACGAACGAAGGCAGTGAAGGTCGTGGGTAGCTGCGTCGAATGCATCATTGGCGATGCGAAGTCGGGCAAGAAAGAAGGCTTCCTGAATCCTATCAACAAGGAGGACAAACCGCTGGGAACTCTCCACCTAGACCACGTTGGACCGTTGGAATCTACAAAGAAGGCCTATAACTACATCCTCGTAATTGTGGATGCATTCTCCAAATTCGTTTGGCTGTACCCAACGAAGAACACTGGTGCAGAAGCAGTCGTCGAATGCATGAAGAGGCAAGAGGCCGTGTTTGGAAACGCAAGGCGTGTCATCACCGACAGAGGCGCGGCCTTCACATCAAACTTG
>NW_023458726.1:37885-39183 GCF_013731165.1 Rhagoletis pomonella
AGTAATTTTTAGCAAAAAAAAACCGACTTTAACTCTCATATAAAAAATATATATATATATATCTCATGATCCACTGATCGGATCTTAACCAGATTAGTATGGGACCACCTCTGAGACACTACCTTTCCGATGCAAAAAGAATTATCGAAATCGGTTGACGTGGTCCAAAGTCCTCCTTTTTTGGAAGTCGGTTAAAAAGAGATAGAGATGACCAGTACATTCAGAAAACTAATTTTTAAAATGTGCATAAATGAAGTTGCTTTTGCTTAGAGTACTTCTTACACCAGCAGGGATAGAATTCCATAAACGTATAACGTTGACGAAAAACAGTCTCTCTGATGCTAACGTACTAAAGTGGGGGGACAATTGGATCTGTTACACGTGTAGATTTCGTAAATATTAACTTATTACAAAGGTAACCTGGAGATTCCAAAACAACCAGAAAGACACAGTTTCGGACTTTCATATATTCTGATATTTCACAACCAGTGTTACCACTATACGTCTTTTCCGACCAAATTTGGTCGCTTCTTTTTCATTTGATAGGTTGGTAGGCTAAGTAAGATTTTGGTCAGATAGTTGAATTAAGTTTTTAAATTCGTAATTATAAAAATATATGTATATTTCAAACATCACTTTGCATATAAATATTTGCCAATACTGCTTTAAAAATAAGAAACCGAATTGGTTTGGCCACTGATGAAGGCAAAGTTATGGCTGGAGACTTGGGCGGGCTGAAAACGTTATTGAGTGCAGAAATCGATTTATTACCTTCCTTTTATTAGCTCGGGTGTAACTACGTAATATTGACGCGCCTAAAAGATGCAGCGATTTCTATTCTCAAGTTACATACCTGATGACAGTACGAATGGCAATTATAATAGGGAGGTTTTAGTTTTTTAGACTATAATTTTATTTTATACAAACTTCACCTTTGCTCAAGACGCTTGTAAAAAATTGCCGAAAAGCATTGAGACTATAGAATATTTGAGCAATGGAAAAGTTAGAAACCTTATTTTATTTCCTGCTTCTATGAAGTAAAGTATGCGATCTGCAGACCTTGGCAGAAGGAATGTGTTGCAAAACAAAATGTTATTTTTTTGTTTCTTAACAAAGAGTTCCAAGCTGAAAGCTTTCGTTTGCCATACTGCCATACTTATATGCAATTATCAAAGCACATTATCTCTTAATTTTGAGTAACTTTATTAAAAAAGACACGATCAGTAACAATATCAATAGAGCCAGAATTCGTGAAATCGATCAGTAAAAATTAAAGTTTTTTGATTTTTAATTTTAAT
>NW_023458726.1:39283-62211 GCF_013731165.1 Rhagoletis pomonella
CACAGAAAATATTCTTGTGCTAGACAAACTCGGGGAAATCCCTTTTTTCTTTTAAAGTAAATACAAAAGCAAAACAATAAGAATAGACACACAATCAAAGCAACAAAAAAATTCGCCAAGCAAAAACCAATTTCTGTTGTGGCTTTGATTGTGTGTCTATTTTAAATTCAACTTTAAATGACTTAGGGCTTTTTTCTTTCAAAAAAAACTTCGAATGAGTTAGGGCTTTTTTTTATATGACTATAAATCCGTTATTTGCGATCATAGCCCACTAATTTTTTAAGGGGAGGTGTATTTGACAGTGGTCTACCAGAATACATTAAAAACGCGATTTCGAAAAAAATGTAGATACGCCTTTTCTATATTAAGCCAACGATATGATGATGATAGAGAGTACATTCAGAAAACTAATTTTTAAAATGTGCATAAATGAAGTTGCTTTCGTTTAGACTACTTCTTACACCAGCAGGGATAGAATTCCATAAACGTATAACGTTGACGAAAAACAGTCTCTCTGATGCTAACGTACTAAAGTGGGGGACAATTGGATCTGTTACACGTGTAGATTTCGTAAATATTAACTTATTAGAAAGGTAACCTGGAGATTCCAAAACAACCAGAAAGACACAGTTTCGGACTTTCATATATTCTGATATTTCACAACCAGTGTTGCCACTATACGTCTTTTCCGACCAAATTTGGTCGCTTCTTTTTCATTTGATAGGTTGGTAGGCTAAGTAAGATTTTGGTCAGATAGTTGAATTAAGTTTTTAAATTCGTAATTATAAAAATATATGTATATTTCAAACATCACTTTGCATATAAATATTTGCCAATACTGCTTTAAAAATAAGAAACCGAATTGGTTTGGCCACTGATGAAGGCAAAGTTATGGCTGAAGACTTGGGCGGGCTGAAAACGTTATTGAGTGCAGAAATCGATTTATTACCTTCCTTTTATTAGCTCGGGATGTAACTACGTAATATTGACGCGCCTAAAAGAAGCAGCGATTTCTATTCTCAAGTTACATACCTGATGACAGTACGAATGGCAATTATAATAGGGAGGTTTTAGTTTTTTAGACTATAATTTTATATTATATAAACTTCACCTTTGCTCAAGACGCTTGTAAAAAATTGCCGAAAAGCATTGAGACTATAGAATATTTGAACAATGGAAAAGTTAGAAACCTTATTTTATTTCCTGCTTCTATGAAGTAAAGTATGCGATCTGCAGACCTTGGCAGAAGGAATGTGTTGCGAAACAAAATGTTATTTTTTTGTTTCTTAACAAAGAGTTCCAAGCTGAGAGCTTTCGTTTGCCATACTGCCATACTTATATGCAATTATCAAAGCACATTATCTCTTAATTTTGAGTAACTTTATTAAAAAAGACACGATCAGTAACAATATCAATAGAGCCAGAATTCGTGAAATCGATCAGTAAAAATTAAAGTTTTTTGATTTTTAATTTTAATATGGTGGAAGTGTAATTCAGGAGCATGGAAAGTGATTCCCATCAACAAAACTTCGAAAAAATATACATTTCGCAAGTTATTGCATAAACAATTTTTATGGCATTTTTTCTTCGATTCACAATATCTCATAAATTATTTAACCAAATTGAATTAAATCTTCAGGGCTTATTCCTTTTATGTCATAGTTTCTATTGACATATTTTTCTTAATGCAAATTTTATTTTTGTTCCTTTTTACTAATATTTATACTAAGAAAGTTTTTGACATCGTTCTGGAGTAACAAAAAAATTGAAAAAAATTAAAAATATTCTTCCAGTCTTATTAAATAACATGTGCAAATTTCAAAGTGTGTGTATTTTTCGTTTAGAAGATATCAGCACTCTGCATGTATAGCATCTTTGATTTTTCGATTTTTGAATAAATTTTATTTTTTGATTCTTTAAATACATTGGCGGCCGCTGCGCTATCATTCCGCAGGGCCTGGGTTCAAGTCCGGTAGAAACCAACATCAAAAAATAAAAAACAAATACGGTTTTTTCTAATAGGTTATACACAAAATTTGAGTATATAGCTTTTATTGCATCAAAGTAAATTCCAACGTATGATGGTATAAACATGAAACCGATAAACTGAGAATTCATGAAATGATCGTGTTCTCAATTAGTGATTCTGATGCTGAATAAGTTCTGCAAGTGATTTGCTGTGTGTTAATTGGTACAAAAGAGTGAAAATTTCTGGTATTCTTTATTGTCGCTGCTCTAAGGAAACGTTTCTCCAACGACTGGCTTTCTACATCGTAATTGGCCTCTGCGTAAAAGACAAAAGCGATGCCTTTGAAGTAGCTTTGGCACTCTTCATATAAACCTTTGGATTTGTTATTTGGTCGCTTGTAGTCCGTTGCAAGCTTACACATCTTATTATGAGGATTGCAACAGGTATTCAGAGGGGAGAAATGGGTCTGAATTTGGCAATATAAAAGATAACAATAAGCGAATAATGTTCGTTGCTGCTATTTTGCTTACTTACTTCTTTTACGTACACTTGCTTATAAGACAGTCGTTATTCGTCGCGTATAACCAAGCTACCACCGTTCAATAATTTACACACGTGGAAATATTAATTACCACTTTCGCACAATTCCGTTAGCTGTCTCAATTAAAGAAAAAAGTTAAATCTAAAAAAAAATGTTATTCAAAAATTGAAAAATCAGAGATGCTATACATGCAGAGCCAGGTTTAATTGCTGATATCTTCTAAACGAAAAATACACACATTTGGTAATTTACAAATGTTATTTAATAAAACTGGAAGAATATTTTTAATTTTTTTTCAAATTTTTTGTTGCTCCAGAACGATGTTTTGCAAAACTTTCTTAGTATAAATATTAGTAAAACGGAACAAAAATAAAATTTGCATTAAAAAAAATATGTCAACAGAAACTATGACAGGAATAAGCCCTGAAGATTTCATTCAATTCGGTTAAATAATTTATGAGATATTGTGAATCGAAAAAAAATGCCATAAAAATTGTTTATGCAATAACTTGCGAAATATATATTTTTTCGAAGTTTTGTTGATGGGAATCACTTTCCATGCTCCTGAATTACACATTCACCATATTAAAATTAAAAATCAAAACCTTTAATTTTTACTGATCGATTTCATGAATTCTAGCTCAATATTGATTCTAAAAATGAAAATAATCATTAAAATATTTGACATTTTTGTTGGAACGAACATGATACAAAAAAGAAGGTAGTTTCATTGTCACTTTTCAGGCGCCATATTAACTACCTGACAATTAAGCAGATTGTGACTTTTCGTGCTGCCATACCTAGTCCTCAATAATCATTTATTTATTGTAAAAAAATATATATTTACAAAATTTAAAGAAAACTGTCTTCGATATGCGCAATAAGGAAAATTGAAATTCATGATATGATAAATATTATAGTTTTGGACGATAGGAGGTACTCCCGATTGAACTGCCACTCAGAGTCTGGAAGTAAGTAGTGCGTTAAGTGCAGCTTGGCCGTCACGTAAACTCCTTCCGCTCCGCTATTTTCCACCACGTAGTCCATATCCTCGAGGACTGCAAATACCCTCAGCCTGGAAGACCGAAGCATACTTGCCAAGAGAAAAGTTAATCTTATCTCCATTAACTCCGATAAAGACCTCAGATCCTGACCCAGAGTCAGTTTTGGAGCCATACGTGAATATTCGATTATGTGTGAGTCCGGGCTCAGTGCTGGTATTAAACCAGCATTCGGCCTCAGGGAACTCAACATTATAGAATCTCTTCAACAAAGGTAAAGGTGGCGTACTATCCAGTCGCATTGAAAAGACACAAGTGCTCATATCTCTGCCGCTAGCAATTTCCGCCTGGTCCCACTCAGTGTTATACCAGCATTCGTTTCTTTTTAGTCTGCAGGTGGTCTTTAAGGCTTCCCCACGTATGAAGACACAAAGTGACGGTAAGTGCAGCAGTGCATCAAGAGCAACGCCACGTGTTGCAGAGAAATCTTTCGTACCGCACACGGCAGTAGTTCTTTGAAGTTTTGCAAGCAGACTTCCCACTGCCGCATAGCTAATTATGGGTCTGATCATAGAGGTATAAATCCAGAGGATCCCCTATGATGGCACACTCCACGTTTTACCAAAGACCAGTTTACATTGCCAAAATGCTGCCCATTCTTTAGAGGTTTTGTGTTAGATTTCCACGATAGTTTTGTATCCAGAGTTACTTGTAGATACTTCACTTCCGGAGAATTCTAAATTGTGACTCCTTTCATCGTGAGGGCAATGAGACCATTCAACCTTCTCCGAATCCTGGTTCCGGACTATGCTTTAATAACGAAATATCTAACAATATATCTTCTTCGGACTATTTAACAAAAAAAAAAAGAGTTTTGTTATGTAAATTTATTTATTTTGTTTAAAATAAAATGAAAAACAGCTTTTTAACAAATAAATGTATCAAAACTAGATTTTGTTTTATTTCTTCATCTCTGCACATCGATATTATTCAAAGGATTTTTTAAAGAAAAACGTTCAAATTTGACTATCGAACACATCAACTTACTATTGTTTGTATTTAAATTTTACTCCCAAATATTTAAAGAAAATCTCCTCTATCAAAAAATTTCAATGTGGCAAATCTATGCTTAATGTTTACATCGGTAGAAATGTCAAAAATCTGCTTTATAATCAAAAAATAGTAGTAATGAAACTACCTCCTTTTTTGTATCATGGGAACGAAAGCTGAGATGTCTATGAAAAGTAATGTCAATTGTTCTGAAATTCTTGAAGTTAAAACGAATATATTAAAGTTTTACATAGAGTTTTTGGACCAAATAAATTTAAGATTTGATTTCAAGCGTGACGATATAAAACTTTTACAAATAATAACACCAGCTAATTTAGTTTCTAAAGAAGATTTATCAATTTTACCTCTTTTGTCAAAGTTTCCCCATCTCATAGATTGCGATCCTGATATAATAACCACACAGTGGAATTTACTGAGGCTAAGTGAGCTTGATATTTCCAGTGATCTGGATATTGATGTTTTGAGAAAAAGTTTATTCTATTAAGCTAGCATTTCAGGGTACTATTATATATATATATAAGGAAAATGTGAAAGTTGGGGGGGGAGGCTCGAGGACCCCCTGCCCCTACCTGGCCACGCCCATGTATATGTAGGTGTGTAAATGTTTTGTATTCGAAACATTTAGTCTTAAATAAATGAACTGTATGCTTTCAGATTTTTTTTTGTAATTGAAATTTATTTGGTAGGTTGTATGTAAACGATGTTGGTCAGATTTGGGAAGAAAATTGGTAGAGAAAAAAAATGTTAGTGACAACCAGGCTAGGCAAAAACTCGGAGTTCGAGCGATCGAGTAGGGATGCAGAAAAAATATCGATGCATCGGAAACATCGATGTTTGCTATTCGATGCATCGAATAAAACCGATGTTTTGGACGTTCCGATATATACCGATATATCGATGTATTTTTTTGGATGCATCGACTTTTGTGTGCAATGTACACTGACGTATTATTATTAATTATTTTGTATGTTCCAAACTCTTCGCTCTAGTAACTATTCTAAATGTGGAAATTTCACCATTTAAACACTATTAGAATACATATTCTATTAATATTATGCAAAAAGTATGAGGTAATTGCACTAATAAATTGCTAATTTATTAGCAGAAACGTTTATCGCCAAACAACCCTCCACAAAATGATATTAATTCAAGGTTCATAAAATACAAGGTTACGACATCAGCCGTGGCCGTCATCTTGATCACGTAGATCGGTAAATTTTTGGAGTTGCCAGAATCCTAAAAAATTATCTTATAAAAATACACTATTTTAGTCAAAAATACATCAAGTTTTATTTCAAATATGTGTATCCCTGGTATTTACCGTTTGACAATTAAGTGTATGCTTTTTTCCGTGTCTTTGAGTTTATATACATTATTAAAAATTTAAGTGCGCTGTTTTTGATTGTAAAAATTACACTGAAAAAGGTAATTTAGGTTTTACCATATGTCTAAAGATGAATTGCAATTTCGGTAACGAAATTTTGCCTATGTTATGAACGTTTTTTATTTAAAAATGCGCGAGTGCGTTCTGCTCACTTTCAAGAAAAAAATCACCAGCAAATTTCAGTTTCACGTGAAGTTATAACATTTTATGTTGTTAAAATAAGCTTTGCCACGATTTTATATCAAAAACGTCCATTTAATTAGGTTTCCTAAAATATGTTATACGGCAACTATATTTTCTGTGTTTTGTGTGCTCTCCTTCTTCGTAAAATATTTCAGCCAATCAGAACTCACTTCGCACATACGTCATTGGAGGAAAACAAATTTTTTACAGCACCATGTCGTAACCTTCTATTTTATGAACTTTGATATTAATTGATATGATGATGAAAACTGGGATTTGTAACTATTTAAATCAATAAATACATTTTACTGTGAGTTAGTACTTAAACATTTATCGAAACTGTTGATACTTTCATTCGATACATCGAAAATATCGATGCTG
This sequence comes from Rhagoletis pomonella, assembly GCF_013731165.1. Taxonomy (NCBI): domain Eukaryota; kingdom Metazoa; phylum Arthropoda; class Insecta; order Diptera; family Tephritidae; genus Rhagoletis; species Rhagoletis pomonella. The sequence continues at coordinate 45,814 of NW_023458726.1, forward strand.
TTTAAGCGACTTATGCATTTCCCGCATAAACAAAGAACAGCGAACACACACATGTACTTGTATTGCACTCCCGCCCAAAACCAAGTGCAGCGAATAAACACACGCACTTGTGTTTAAAAATAATTCGCTCGTTCTTCATTGGGTATGCATTTTTTTATGCACTTCTCAACTGCCGCAGAACAAAACCTACTAAAGTAGTTAATTGCTGGCACCCCAAATCATGCTCAACAATCTCGCTTGATGCATCACCACTCCTCCGGAGTGGTTTTAAACAGCAAAAGCCAAAGCGCTACAAGCTGTTGGGGCTCTGTATGACTTTCAGCATCAGCATACAGAGGTGGTACAAGAGCTACCATTGGCCAGAGCGCCTACCCAATTTTTGAACTTGAATCAATAACCAGTGCTCAACACTCCCGCTTGACGCACACCCCCAAAAACTCTTACAGGGTGTAAGCGGCAAAGCCACAGCGCTACAAGCCGTAGGGACTCTGCAGGACTTACAACCATGCAGAGGTGGTAACTGATGGTTATCATTGGCTCCGACGCCTACCCAAAACCTTTTTGCTTTAATAAATTTTTATGCAAATAAATGCATCCTGGTCCTGCCCTCACACTGAGTTATTCAGATGCTATACGATATATCGATATGAATCGATGCTATATTTCGATGCATCGAATGGAGAAAGACATCGATGTATTTTTTTGACTTGCATCCCTACGAGCGAGCGAGCAAACTCACAGGCAACGAGGCGCTCGCAGCTCGTACTCGTAGCAGCAAAGAGGCGAGGCACCAGAAGTTTGTATGCTCGGCAAACAAACGAGCGCCGCTTCTTTGCTCGCGCTCCTATTAAACGAGCGAGGCTGCTGTGTGTTGCCTCGCTCCCAGTCAGGGTCGCCAACCATACTTAGCTATGAAGTGCCATATTGAGGATAAAACAGTGCCAAAATGTGCCAAATAGAAAAATAAAAGTGCCAAAAAAGCTGTCATTATTTTTGGTTCTTCTCATTTAAAATTATTAATTAATTAAATCAGAATATTTTAGCTGACAAAAAGAAGTATACGCAAAGGATTTCAAAAAAATCAAAAGTGCCAAATTGAAAAATTAAGTCCCAAATTGTAAAATTAAGTGCCATTTGAAGTAAAATACGGTTTGCACGGTTTGAGCCAAGTTGGCAGCCCTGCTCGCAGTGCAGAGGCGAGTAGCTGTCTGCATACTCGCTCGGCTAGGTAGAACGGGTGAGCGACGAGCGAGCACTCCGAGTGTTTTTGGGCATAAAAATGTATGAATGTATGTCAATAAATTATTTACGAAAATATGTTGATATATGTATGTGGGATGGCACGAGGGGTGTGCGTTCCGCTTCAAATAAAAGTCCAGTCTTTAATTAATAAACACAGTGCACAATTTATTTTAACATTCACTTTGCATTAAAACTATTACATTTTAGGGTTGAAGCCCGCGGTTTTGGTCGGTGCGTCGTTCTCAGTCGTGTGCTAGCGAAGGAGTGACGCTTTGTACAAAAAATGTCCGTTGTCTAGTTTCGTCTATTTCGTTAAGTTTGTCCGTTCCCTTTATTCCCATTCTTCGTCAAGCAGTGTTGGTCCTGCGGGTCGCTGTCCAGTGTTGCTTAATGGCATTTAGGTCCGTTTGTCTTTGGAGTTGTCCGTCAGTCAAATCCCACATGTATGTATGTACATACATATTCATATAAATATGTGAATATTATATTAGAGCAGCATTTAAAATAAAAATTAAAATTTATTTACATACATAAGCATAGCTTATTTAATAGAATATTTTTTAGAGTTATACATTAGACTGTCCCAAGAATATATGGAAAAAAACTTGTTTGCAAATGTTGATATGCATACCCTCTATATTTGTGCTTTTTAGCCTAAATAGCATATATATACAGTTTTATGGCCGTAGATTAACGATAACCCGTGCCGACTTTTCGTCCATGAAAACTTTGGAAATGCAATAAATTCGAAATGTTTCCCATATTTGAAAGCATTTCTATTAAATCTGCATCTTTAAATTTTTAATAGGACGAGAGGATTTCTCCCAAGGACATCGAAAAAATTAATTAATCGAAAAGTATAGCGGCTTTTTAACGGTTGTTGTTGTTGTTGTTGTAGCGGCTACAACAACCCCGCCCAGATCGGCTGAAATCTCAGTCGTTGTCGTCGAGTTCCACTAACGGCAGCCCCAAGAAGCGTGCAGCCTCTGTAGGGTCAGTCCATAGGGACGACCCCGTTAGGGTTGTGGGGGTTTCCGGGCATGCGAAGAGATGTTTCGAGTCGTGAGGGGTCTCTCCGCATGCCGGACATTCGTTCGGCACATCCGCATTTAACCTACACAGGTAGGAATTTAGCCTGCTGCAGTAGCCAGAGCGAAGTTGGGCTATTGTCGTTATCGTCTCCCGAGGCAGATGGAGCTCCGTCATGTCAATGTCCGGTGTTTGTGTGCCTAGAACGGCATTCACAGGTCTTGAGTCTACATAACTCGAGACTGCGTCCTGTGAATGCCGTTCAGGGCCTGTCTATGAGCTGACGGGTCCAGAGGTTGCTTAATGAACCTCTGGACTTCGTCCGTCAGTTCATATAGATGCCTCCTGACGTGCCTCGGCGAGGGCTCCTCTGCAAGCAGCTGTCGATTTGGGTGGCCACATCTGTGGCTCCCAACAAGAAACTGCTTGCAGAGCATCGTGTTGTGCTCCCTAATTGGGAGCATTTTTGCCTCATCGTGGAGGTGGTGTTCTGGTGTCATCAGGAGGCATCCTGTCGATGTCCTGAGTGCTGTATTTTATACCGTCTGTAGCTTCGTCCACTGCGTCCTACTAGTCCCCGGCGACCACACTGGTGCTGCGTAGTTTACAACCGGCCGGCCTATAGCCTTGTATGTTGCCAGCAACGTTTCTTTGTCTTTGCCCCAAGTACTGCCGGCTAGCGACTTGAGGTGTATTACAAGGCTGCAAAATGATATTTTTTCTATTCGAATAATTTTTGTATGTCCTGAAGGATTGCAATTGTAGAACATTTTTTAATAGGTGTGACAGGGCGTATGATGAACATTAAATGATTAAATTCAACATGTATTACAAACTTTTTTCCTCATTTAAAAAAATACCTTTCATAATACTAAATAATCAAAATAAATTGTTCTTTGACATGTCCTCTCGGGTTGATATAATGGTTGTACTTCCGTATGACATAAAAAAACAAATAACTAAACATAATTTTCATATCGTACTGATTTACAACAGTTGAACAGCCTGAAGGGACATATAAAATAAGAAAGCATACATATGATTTCGTCGCTCGAATAAAGAAACAGTGTAAATGCCACATACAATAGTATTCGATAATTCCACGACAGTCGGGTCTACGTAACCGGAACGACCCAGATTTATATCTGGCCAAGGACTGTCACTCCAGCAACACTCCCCAAAAAGTCTTTGGGGAATTTGTATGCTGCTACAACAACAACATAATTCCACCATTGGATAGACAATCCTTTAATCTATTAGAAAAATCTTTAGTTTTCTTAAATATCTCTTTGGCTCACTAATTTATTCCCGAAAAACGAAATTGTTTTTGTATGGTTTGTAATGGTTTATAAAAACTTCCAATTCGTTTTTCTCAAAACTATACTTTTCATGTTACACTATTTCATTATTCCAGCGACGATTTGGTTTATTTAATATTTTGTAAGGCATTTAAGAAAAAGGTATGTAGTAGAAAAGTTGAATTTAATAATTTTGTATTCATCATACGTCACACCAATTAATAAATGTTCAGAATTGCACGTTTTCAGGAGATACACAAATTTTTCTACTAGAAAAGATACATATGTACGGCAGGATTTCTCCCAAGGACATCGAAAAAATTAATAAATGGAACAAGCATAGTGGATTTGAAGGGGTGTATTACAAGGCTGCAAGCAAAACTATATGTTTTTTAGCCGAATAATTTTTTAATTAAATTTTTATATTCAACTTTTTTAACAAATTATTTTCCTCCTTTTAAAAAATGCATTTCATAATATAAAATAAACAAAATAAAGTGTTTTAGTGTTTGACATGTCCTCTCGGGTTGATTAAAGAATAAATGTGGCAGTTTTAATTAGAAACTTTGAAAAATATCTTTTGAAATTTTTATCCTTTAGTATCCTTATAAATATTAATAAATTAAACTAAGATTATTCAAAACTCATTCAAAATTAAAAATCTTGAAGGATAATATTTTTAAAGGACATTTTTGACATGTTCCAGAAGGATAATTGAAAACAAAAGTTATAGTTAATCTTGTTTCGAATTCTTCTTTCATTTGATACCCATATCTCCATACTTAGTGTAAACTTTTGGAAATATATTATAATTTATGGTCCTTTGGAAAAAATCCTGACTACCAGGTAAAAAACCAAAAACGCAGATTTAATAAATATTATGTCCTAATACTGTAGGGAGTATAGTAATACCGTCTTATAAAGAAGTAAAATGAATAAATTAACAAAACACGCGAACTGCAACAAGCTTATTCTGACAACTTTGACTGCAAGTCGGCACGGGTTGCCGTGGTTAGAATTGCATAAAATTTTATTCGGATATGTTTTAAGATAACACCAATGAAATGAGGGGGTATGCGTAAAAAAAACAATGTTGGTTTTTTGGGACAGTCTAATATACCTACATAACATGTATATTTATGTATGTATATCAGGGTTGTTGCCAGGTTGTGCACTTGCACAATATTCGCATTCGCAAAAGCTCCGCATTGATTATTGCGAATGCGAAAGCGAATGCGAATGTTAAAATTTATGCGGATGTTCCGCGTTTGCGAATGCGAATGCGAATATTGTGCAAGTGCACTGATAAAACGTATATCTGGCAAACAACAATTTTTAGCCAAAATTTTTTGCCTGTGCTACGTTAAGACTGTCCCCCTACGTGTACCTTATTTCGTAATTTAAAGTCAAAGAGTAAGATAATAGTAGGTATTTCCAGCGAAAACGTTCATAGGCTGGCTATAAAGAGAGTCGACTTTAATGAGGTAAGAGTTACATATGTAACTATCGACTATTATTTGTCAAAGGTCTTTTGAAAAAACTGGATGCATCGCTACTTTTTGCTACTTTTTCTTAGAAAAGTGTTATTTTTTTTCTCATAAAATTAGCACGAATCGATATAAAGATAAAATGATATGTAAATAAGTTGACAGCCAAGGTTATAAATTAAATAAGAATTAAATCAAGGCGTGTAATATATCGTTAGTATAGTATAGTAACGTCGCTGAAATACAAAAAGCCGTAACTAACTAAAAATCCAAAATTAACTTTTTGATTGATTATGATCATCGAATGATTTCATCGAATCAAAAGTCCCCACATCATTTTAGCCAATAAAAAATTTAGTTAGTTGTATTTTTTTGCATTTCAGCGAATTTAAAATAGTTTTAACGATATGTTATTATTCAAACCTCGCTATAAGCTCATATTTTTCAAACCAGTCACAGAAAACAGGATTAGAAATGAATTACAAAAACTCAAATCTTAAAACGCTGATGACGTAACAGGTTCTCCAAATTCTGAAACAACCAAAAGAATTGATTCTCCAAATTGAAACGCCACGGTGTTTAAACAACGATCTTGTCATGATGCTAGATTGTGAAGATGAAAGTAAGGAGGTACATCCGACATTTGCAGTCCCGATGGAATTCCCAAAAAGTAAATATTGCACCGCAATTAAAAAAGAAATGTAACTCAGTCCTCTCAACTGGTGCAGCATAAATCGAAAATAATTCAAAATTTTGTCAAGTTTCAATTTTTTTAAGTTTGTCGCCTCGAGCGAGTAGTTATTTAGTGGCGCAGGTTTAATTTACGACCCGTTAGGAAACAGTCTGTAAACCGAAAAGGCAGCAAAATTACTCTTTCATAAATACAATGTTCCAATTTTTTAATTCAAGTACTAATAAAAAAAAAACATTAAAAATTTTTCATTTTTTATTTACCTAAATCACCTAATATACTAACCAAAATTATTTCTTAAAAATATTTGACATCCGCATTCGCATCCGCATCCGCGGATGTCAGCTTTTAAACATCCGCATCCGCATTCGCATCCGCGGATGTCTAAAATTCCACATTCGCAACATCCCTAGTACGTATGTATGCATGTATATACATATGTATGTACATATGCATATATTTCGTCTTTACAGAGAAAATAAGTTAAGAGGATAGTAAATCGTTTGTGCCGCAGAAACAAAAAACAACTAAACACCCAACCAACCAACTAAAGACCCCAAAATAGTTTGCTATTTACCTGTAGCAGTTATGCTGGTACGATGAGGAGTGTCAGGAAGCTGCAGAGAAAAAAGATGCCGCCTACAGGGCCACGCTGCGATCGGGCGCAACGCGCGCTATGTGGGACCGCTATAGGGATCTTAAGAGGGAAGCGAGACGTATTTGCCGCAATAAGAGAGAGGCCGAAATACGTGAGTGCGAAGACCTTGAAATGCTGGCCGACAGGAAGAATGCCCGAAAATTTTACCAGAGTTAGGCGACTTACGGAAGGTTTCAAGACCGGGGCGTACTCCTGTAAGAACAATAATGGCGACCGAGTAACAGATGTCCAGAGAGTACTTAAATTATGGAGGGAACACTTTTCCGCCCTACTAAATGATAGCAGCACGGAAAGTTGCGGAGAAGAACCCGAGCCCGCAGTCGATGATGACGGAGTCGACGTTCCACCGCCTGACTATGACGAGGTACGTATAGCAATAACGCGGCTGAAAAACAACAAAGCTGCTGGAGCTGACAGCCTGCCAGCTGAGCTATTCAAGTACGGCGGCGAGGAGGTGATAAGGTGCATGCATCAACTCTTATGCAGAATATGGTCAGATGAACGCATGCCCGACGACTGGAATTTAAGTGCTCTCTGCCCAATCCACAAGAAAGGTGACCCCGCCCTTCGCGCCAACTACCGCGGGATCAGCCTTCTAAGCATAGGTTACAAGATCTTATCGAGCGTATTGTGTGAAAGACTGAAGCCCACCGTCAATGAACTGATTGGGCCTTATCAGTGTGGCTTTAGACCTGGCAAATCCACCATAGACCAGGTATTCACAATAAACCAAATCTTGGAATAGACCCGCGAGAAAAAGAGCGACACTCACCACCTATTTGTCGACTTTAAAGCCGCTTTTGACTGCACTAAAAGGAATTGCCTATACGCCGCTATGTCTGAATTTGGCATCCCCTCAAAACTGATAAGGCTGTGTAAAATGACGTTGAGCAATATCACCAGCTCCGTCAGAATTGGGAAAGACCTCTCCGAGCCGTTCGCCACAAAACGGAGTTTCAGACAGGGCGACTCCCTTTCATGTGACTTCTTTAACCTGATGTTGGAGAAGATAATAAGAGCTGCAGAACTGAACCGCTCAGGAACAATTTACTACAATAGCGTGCAATTGCTGGCTTATGCCGATGACATCGACATCATCGGTAACAAAAACCGCGAAGTCTGTTCTGCCTGTTCTTGTTCGCGCCTTGGCACCCACGTCTCTGTTGACAGTTACAATTTCGAGAAAGTAGAGAATTTCGTTTACTTGGGAACCAGCATTAACACCGATAATAATGTCAGCATTGAAATCCAACGCAGAATCTCTCTTGCCAACAAGTGCTACTTTGGACTGAGTAGGCAATTCAGGAGTAAAGTCCTCTCTCGACGTACGAAAACCACGCTCTATAAGTCACTCATTATGCCCGTGCTGGTATATGGCGCAGAAGCATGGACAATGACAACATCCGATGAGGCGGCTCTTGGGAGTGTTTGAGAGAAAGACTTACGGGCCTTAATGCGTTGGCGACGGCGAGTACCGCAGACGATGGAACTATGACCAGTATGAGCTTCACACCGTTGGGCATATGCAGCGAATTAAAATACAGCGGCTCCGCTGGCTTGGCCATGTCGTTCGAATGGACACCGACGCTCCAGCTCTGAAAGTATTCAACTCGGATCCCGCTGGTGGTACCAGAGGAAGAGGGAGGCCCACACTGCGATGGAAAGATCAGGTGGAGAAGGACTTGGCTTCACTTGGCGTCAGTTGGCACAGAGGAGAAACGAATGGCGTGCTTTGCTGAACTCGGCCAAAATTGCTTAAGCGGTTACAGCGCCAAAGAAGAAGAAGTTATGCTGTATACCTGTAAGAAATATATGTATGTACATAATCCTTTGTGAACAAATTTAGTTGTGGCCGGTTGTTCAAGGACATATTTATGTATGTACATATGTATGTATGCATATGTAGTGATTTGCTTGACCTTAGTTTGTCGGTCCAAACAGGAATCTTTATTTACGGTTGATGGATAGCTCGTTTCCAATGGATGGTGGCAAGTGGCTGACTTACGTGTAATGATTTTGTATTACCGGCTTATGGTGACTCAATTGCTGTCAAATGAATAGTCCAGATTTGATGCTCACAACTTCTTTATTCTACGCGACAACATAGCTGGGGATTTGCCGGAAGGAATGTGACGGCACATTTTGCCTCTATTAACTCGATACAAGAAAAAAAGGCTTTTTACAGTCAGCCTTTTTCCTTATATTTGCTTGGACGCAGTCGATTTCGTTTTTCCGAATTGGACACGGAGCGAACCACACTCATCAGCCCTCGCAAGAACGGAATTACAGCCAAGTAATTAAAGTGTATTAAGAGCCTGTATTAAAAGCTGGCGACATTCGGGGAGTCGATACTCACCCCTCAGTGGAAAGTGGAAAGGGAAATCGACTGCGTCCAAGCAAATTTAAGGAAAAAGGCTGACTGTAAAAAGCCTTTTTTTCTTTTTGATGATGGTTTTGAGAACGAACGGGAAACGATGAGTTCAACTCAAAATACCGGTCCATCACAATATTTACCCTTAACCATACCAGATTCGATTCCAAACCAGAATATACCGACTTCGGTTCAGGCAACTGAACCACGGTATACCCTGACCACCAGTACGGTTAATTCAAATGCTCAACCAGCCATTCCCAATTCAGTGGCAGGCGGAACGGAACCAACACCCTCATTACACCAACTGTCTGTAATGGTGTCTGAGTTGCTGAGAGCCCAAACACAGATGCAACAGCAAATGATCCGTGATCGGATTCAGTTGCAGACACAAATACCTGACGTTCGTGATATGAACCAAACCATGCCAACGACCTGGAATCATACCTGGATACCGCCCTCGGTGGATCCTCCGCGTAGTTCTTTGGGTGGTCCTGCAACCTTACAAACTCAAACGATCAATACCTACCGTGGTGTTAGAACGTCTCATATCCGAGAACCAATTAATCAACCATCTCATTTATATCCGAATTATTCGCTATCCGGTCTACCACAATCATGACCAAATCAAGCCACTATATTCAACGAATCTGCCCAAGCGGATGCAACAGATGGAAATTCAGAGGCTTACCATCATGGATGGGACGTGCTCAATTCGATGGCGTTCATGTGATTTCTATCGGTTGAAGATTATTTGGCTATTATTGGCTCATTTCGATATAAGATTGGAGTACCCGACCATGAATTGGTAACGCGTTTGGTACCCACACTCACGGGGGCTGCTGTTGTTGTTGTTGTTGTAGCGGCACTACTAAGCCCCGCCATTTTCGGGTCTACGTTCAATCATTGTCGTCGAGCTCAACTAACGGGAGGCCCAGGAAACGAGCTGTTTCGATAGGTTCGGACCAGAGGGAGAGGGGTGTTAGTTGAGTCGGATTGAGCTGGCATGTAAAGAGGTGGTTGGTGTCGTGGGGGGACTCTCCACATGCCGGGCACTCATTGGGGATATTGGGGTCGAGTCTGGACAGGTAGCTGTTAAGGCGGCTACAGTATCCAGACCGTAATTGGGCCAGGGTAACGCGGGTTTCTCGTGGCAGTTGAAGATCCGTCTCTTCCACAGGTGGTGATTGGGGTCGTATTACGGAATTCATAGGTCGAGAGTCGAGGTAGGTGGTAACTGACTCTCTATGAATGTCGTTTATGGCTCGTCTGTATGTCGTCGGTTCCAATGGTTGGTCTATGTACTGTTGGACTGCGTCCTTGTACACGAATAGGTGCCCCTGACGTGCCTGGGCGGAGGCTCCTCCTGAAGCAACAGTCTTTCAAATTCCTTTGGCAAAATCGAGTCAACTGAAACCCGCTTTTGCATTCGGTAACAGACTTTATGCTTTTCGTCTCATGACGATGGGGTTGAGAAATTCACCCGCCACATTAGCCATTCTCATTGATAAAATTTTCCGTGATTTGGTTCCACATGCATTCGCATATATCGATGATTTCATAATTTGCACATCGACGTTTGAAGAACACGTTAAGATATTGGCTATTGTTGCAAAACGTCTGGCGGGGGCTGGCTTAACCATCTCAACATCCAAATCGAATTTTGTTGGAAACGATTGGAATTCCTGGGTTACGTTTTGTCTCAAGAGGGTCTATCTGCGAACCCATCTCGTATTCGAGCTATTGTTGAATTTGCACGGCCCCAAACGGCAAAAGAAGTCAGACGGTTCGTTGGTGCAGCAGGCTGGAACCTAAATTTATTCCAAATTTTTCGGAGATCACAACTCCCCTTTGTGAATTGTATAAAGGAAACCGAAAAGGACCCATTGAATGGAATACCGCTGCTGAACAAGCCTTTCTCAAACTCCAAGAGTGTTTAACTACCACTCCCGTTCTGACTATGGCCGATTATTCAAAACCATTCAAGGTTTATACCGATGCCTCGCTTATCGCAGCGGGAGCTGGGATGGGAATGAACGTGTGGTTCAGTATTTTTCTAAGAAATTCTCGAAAGCCGAACAAAATTACACAGCATCTGAACATTCCCACGACAGCCGGTTCTACGTACCGGAATGACTCGGGTTTTACCCGACCAAGGGCTGTTGTTTCGGCGATCTAACCCCGTCTAGATCGGCGATACCCACCAATCATTATTCGTCCATGGAGCAATACCTTGCAGCCGGATTGCTCCGCATCCTTCTTCTCCGGGCGGGCGTAGAGCCCAACCCCGGACCTGAAATTTACTTCTGCTGTGTTTGCCAGAATCGACTCCACCCGAACTCCACTTCGGTTAGGTGCAACTCCTGCAACGGATGGAGTCACCTAAGAACCTGCTCTGGCCTTAGGTCTCACCGGGAGTGGACCACAAACTTTGTGGCTCCCTGTTGCTCAAGCCAAATGGCACAATCAGCCTCCACGGCTACCCACTCGCGTTATGCACGGGTGCGACCTAGCACCCGAAGAGCCTGCACGTCCCCCAGAAGCTCCCCTGAGCAACAGCAAACCTCCCAACACACCCCACCCACACAACCTACCGGCCAGTCCCACTCGCGAGCGCGAGCCAACCAGCAGCTACTGGTTGCCCACACCATCTGCTCCGTGTGCCAGAACAGAATATACCGGAATGTGACATCAGTCAAATGCAACGCATGCCTTAGCTGGTGCCACTTCCGGCTATGTTCTGGTCTACGCACCACACGCGAGTGGACTACCAACTACAGCGCCCCTTGCTGTAGTGCACCGCCGGCGCAGACAACAACGCCCACATCGCAGCCACCTACCATCAGGCTGCAACAGCAACTGCGTCAGGCGCAACAGGCCCAAGGTAGGCCCCACACTTCCCTCACTCCCCGTATCGCGACCAGCCTCCCAAGGCAAACGAACGTACTCCAACTCAACTGCAACGGACTCCAGAGCAAGATTGAGGAGATAGCAGTCTTCATGGGTCGGCACGGCATATTGATAGCTGCGGTCCAAGAAACGAAGTTGCACAGCAACTCAACTTTGTTGGGTTGCGCCGCCTACAATGTGCTCCGTAAAGATCGCGAGCGAGATAATGGTGGAGGATTAGCGTTCATTCTACACCACACAGTGCAGTATCGGCTAATCGAAGAAGACATCGACCCAAGGGACACTACCCTAGAATGTCAGGGCATAGCTGTCCGGTCAGGCGATGTCGAGCTCGAAATATTTAACGTGTACATACCCCCTGTCACCTGCTGCCCGGCTGGATATCTCCCTGACATAGGTGCGCTACTCAGAGGCGAAAACCGACTGGTAGTAGGTGACTTCAATGCGCACCACGATCTTTGGCATTCAAACCTGGCCAATGATCGGAGGGGAAACATTTTGGCTGAGCAGATAGACGATTCGACATTCTGCACCATGAACGACGACGCCCCCACCAGGATTGTGGGCAGCTGCAGCAGCTCGCCAGACCTAACAATTGCTAGCGCTGGTCTGATAAATAGCATATCATGGCGACCTATGCTATCGTTAGCATCAGACCATCTGCCATAATCATCTCGATCAATAAGCCCACCGACTTTGCTCCCGCGGATCACCGAACCTACATCAACTTTAACAAAGCTGATTGGAACGGCTTCGCGGAAGTTACCGAGAGCAGCTTCGCCGCCCTCCCCACACCCACAGACGTACATGCTGGCGAACGCCAGTTCCGCAGGGTAGTCACTGCCGCAGCAGCTCGCTTCATACCGTCCGGACGCATCGCGGAAGTCCGCCCAAATTTCCCGGCTGAAGCAGCTGTACTAGCAAATGAGCGTGACCACCTACGCCAGGTCGACCCCGGGGACCCTCGCTTGAGGGACCTTAATTTGGAGATTCGGCAACTGGTAAATCAACATAAGCGGAAAAAGTGGGAAGAGCACTTGAAGGCCTGTAACTTCACCTCTGGTGTGAGTAAGCTCTGGTCAACCGTGAGGTCCTTGTCCAACCCGACGAAGCGTGATGACAGAGTGGAAATCTCATTCGAAGGTCACGCCTCATCGGACCCGAAGAAATGCGCGATCTATTTTAGTCGGCAATTCACACTGCATCCTTCGGTAGACAAGGCCAAACGTCGAGTGACCAGGAGGCTGCACAAACTGCCCAAAAACAGTGCACTTGTTTTCACCAGCGGTGAAGTGAAGGGGGGCCATCGGGAAGGCGAAAGCCTCCAAAGTCATTGGACCCGACGGAATCTGTATGCTGATGTTGAAACATTTGGGGCCTGTGGGAGTAGCATACCTCACGTAGGTCCTCAATTTGTCTATGACCACTCTCATCATTCCTGATGTGTGGAAATCAGGGAGAGTGGTCCCACTGCTGAAACCGGGGAAGCCCGCCAACAGAGGAGACTCTTATCGCCCGATAACGCTCCTTTCCCCGGTCGCGAAGACACTTGAGGCCCTGCTGCTCCCATACTTCACCTGCCACCTAACCCCAGCGAAACATCAGCATGGCTTCCGTAAAGTGCACAGCACAACAACAGCACTTAACGCCATAAACACCCAGATAAATCGTGGCCTAAATCGCAACCGCCCCTGTGAGAGAACTGTCCTAGTAGCGTTGGACTTGTCAAAGGCGTTTGACACCGTCTGCCATTCCACGCTGCTAGAAGACATTGAGGCCTCGTCTCTCCCACAGGGACTGAAGCGATGGTCGGCGAATTATATGAGTGGTCGACAATCATCATTAATCTTCAGAGATCAAACCTCGAAACCAAGAAGAATAAAACAAGGGGTTCCACAAGGTGGTGTTCTCTCCCCCTTACTTTTTAACTTCTACATCTCGAAACTCCCCCAGCCTCCTGAAGGAGTTTCCCTGATCTCGTACGCTGATGATTGTTCGATTTTGGCGACCGGGAATGGAATTGATAACCTCTGCTCAAAAGTAAACGGTTATCTCTCCAGCCTTTCTCGCTTCTTCACTGCAAGGAGCCTAACCCTCTCCCCAACGAAATCAACGGCGACCCTCCTGGACGAAGGTCAGGCTAGAATTAGGCATTCACGTCGACGGCACACCTATACCGACGGTGAACAACCCTAAAATTTTAGGGGTTACCTTTGATAGCCTGCTCTCCTTCTCCGCGCACACAACCGCAGTTGTCAACAAAGTACAGAGCCGCAACAAGGTCCTCATGTCGCTCGCCGGCAGCACTTGGGGCAAAGACAAAGAAACGTTGCTGGCAACATACAAGGCAATTGGCCGGCCGGTTCTAAATTATGCAGCGCCTGTTTGGTCACCGGGGACTAGTTGGACGCAGTGGACGAAGCTACAGACTTGTCAGAACGCCGCACTCCGGACAGCGACTGGGTGCCTTCTGGTGACGCTTGAGCACCACCTACACAGCGAGTTCCCGTACGGGAACACAATAAAATGCTCAGTAAGCAGTTTCTGGTGGGGTGTCACAGAAGCGAACACCCTAACAGACCACTGCTGGAGGAGGAGCCTCCGCCCAGGCACGTCAGGGGGCCTCTATTCGTGTACAAGGACGCAGTCCAGACCTACACAGACCAACCACTGGACCCAATGACGTACAGACAAGCGATTAACGACATTCATAGGGAGTCAGTCTCCACCTACCTCGACTCCAGGCCTAAGAATGTCGTTATTGGAGCGCAATCACCACCTGTGGAAGAGACGGAGCTTCAATTACCTAGAGAGACCCGCGTTACTCTGGCTCAGTTACGGTCTGGATATTGTAGCCGCCTAAACAGCTACCTGTCCAGACTCGACCCAAACATCCCAAATGAGTGCCCGGCATGTGAAGACTCCCCCCACGACACCAACCACCTCTTCACATGCCAGCTCAATCCGACTCAACTAACACCCCTCTCCCTTTGGTCCGACCCCATCGCAACAGCTCGTTTCCTGGGCCTACCGTTAGTTGAGCTCGACGATAATGATTGAAAAGTTGACCCGAAACAGGCGGGGCTTAGTAGTGCCGCTACAACAACAACAACAACACAGCATCTGAACGGGAATGCCTAGCCGTTCTCTTAGCGGTCGAAAAGTTCCGTCCACATTTTGAGGGTCGTGAATTGGTTGTGGTAACGGACCATGCAGCTTTGCGCTGGCTACAAACTCTCAAAGACCCAACTGGCCGTTTATGTCGTTGGGCGATCCGATTATCACCATACGATCTCAAAATTATTCATAAACCAGGAAAACATTTGGAACTTCCTGACGCCTTATCTCGTTCTTTTGCTCTTCTCAACATCGTTCGTAGAAATCCAATTGACCTTCCGAGTACTTTTCACGTTAATCGTATCCCAATCACATCCGTGATCAACATTGACCCAAACACGTGCGATAAATGGTACAACAAAATGCATGCCATAGCCTCAAAACAACCATTAGATAGATATAAAATCGAGAACAACCTTATATATCATCGATTGAAATTTTCCAATCAAAGTGCGGAAATACTGTGGACACTTTGTGTACCATCTTCTGACAGAGCAAAAGTCCTCGATGAAAATCATAACAAACATTCGCATCAGGGTGTTTGGAAAACTTATAGACGTATCTCACAACGCTATTACTGGCCAAACATGTATGAGTCCGTTTACCAGTACGTTCGGCAATGTGAACTATGCCACCGCATTAAACCAAGTAATGAGCACCAAAACACCTAACGGCGAATATAGAGAACCAAAACGACCGGGTAGGCAATTATCGATTGACTTCGTCGGTAAGCTGCCCATGTCTAAAAATCGTAACCAATGGATCTTCGTAGCCATCGACTGTTACTCGCGATATGTCTGGGCGCAGCCCATGAAAAATGCAAACGCCATATCCGTAGTCAATTATCTTCGACATATATTCACGGTGAATGGCTGCCCCGAACTCATTATATCAGATAATGGTACTCAATTCATCAGTCAAACTTTCGCAAAGCTTTGCGCCGTTTATAACATCAAACACATGAAAACGCCTTTGTACCATCCACAAGCCAATCAGGTCGAGGCGACAAACAAAAGCACTAAACTTGGATTACGTGCTCACATGGCTGACCTTCTTTCTCGTGTTATTCGTGATATTAACACTTCAGTGCATTCAGCCACGGGCTACACGCCATATTTCCTGCACACTGGTCGTGAATATGTGAAAGATGGAAACGAATATAAATTATTATTGGATGTAAATCCATACCATACACAGGATGTGGAACAGCGTAAAGTTCTGGCTGATTAAATTCGAGACACAGTTCGAACAATATCAACAAACCGCACAACGGGCATTGACCCGCAAAAGAGAACGCCATTTCGAGATAGGCTCGGAAGTGTACATTCCCAATCCTAAACAGTCCGTGGCCGGAGAGGGCTATGCACAAAAACTAGCCCCACCAAAAATTAGAGCCTATGTTTCACGGAAACTTGGTTCGAATTCATAGAACTGATCGATGCTAAACACCGAGTGCGTGGCAATTATTCCGCCGATTTAATCACAACACGTTAACTCATTCAGTACATTCGCCTTCTCAAGAATTTCGATGAATATATGGCGGGCCTCCATACTCCATTGATTCTGCCTTATTACAGGGTACCCGGCTTGAATAA
>NW_023458726.1:62311-63876 GCF_013731165.1 Rhagoletis pomonella
CGATCAGTGGATCATGAGATATATATATATATACAGTATCGGTCATATCTATAGCACGCCATTTCAAAGTGATGTTGTGTGGCACTTATGCTTATTTATTTATTTTTAAGAATTTTCAATTAAAATACAGTTCTTTCTCTAACAAACCCCATAAAAACCCAAGTTTAACAATTTGTAGAAAACTTCAAAAAATGGCAACAAATTTTCACCTAAGTTTCAAACTTTTTTCTCGGAAGTGTTAGAATTTTTTTGAGTACACAGTTTTTTAGCCACTGCTATTTTAGTCTGATAATATGCAAATTTCAAGTGGCTAGGAATTACCGTTAATTTTTTAGAATTTTTTTTGTCGCATTGGCTTTCATATAATGAATAAACTCAATTTATTTGTATATGGATGAAAACCGCAACACCTTTCGCGAAAAAAATTCTAAAAAATCAACGGTAACTTTCAGTCACTTGAAACTTGCACATTATCAGACTAAAATTGATTGGGCTATAAAACTGTGTATTCAGAAAAATTCAAACACTTCCGAGAAAAAAGTTTGAAATTTAGGTGAAAATTTGTTGCACTTTTTTGAAGTTTCTACAAATTGTTAAGCTTGGGTTTATATGGGGTTTGTTAGAGAAAGAACTGTATTTTAATTGAAAATTCTCAAATATAAATAAATAAACATAAGTTGCACACAATATCACTTTAAAATGGCGTGCTATAGATATGACCGATACTGTATATTTTTTTTTGCTAAAAATTACTTATCTTAATTTCTTTTGTCTTTTATGGTTTTATTTCTCATCTTTATGCACGGCTGTGGTTTAAACGCCCGAGCTGGCCCAAAATTAATATTTTGTATGAACATTTTGGTACCACACTTTCACCAACTATTCACTTAAAGACTTCCAGTGGCACATTTATCTGCGCTAAATATGGTTTTGTGGTCGTCAGAAGGTGTATATTCTATTGCTATTTTAAATAACCTAAAGAAATCGTTGTGTCGGTGACGAAATTCTTGCAATTTCCCAATGATCTGGCGTTTCATAATACAGCTTATCCCACAACGCTTATCAATTTCGATATTAGACTTATTTGAGATGAAATCCTTTAAATGTCTAATTAATGCATTTGTGGGCATTCATTAAGAATTGTCTTTATTATGGTAAATCGCCATAAAGCAATGAGCTCAGGGGTTCTGATGGTTGAGTTAACTGTAGTAACTTGACTTTAACCCCTGCAGATCTCAATCCCGTTGTCTCCGAATGAAAGTTTTACGCATTGTGAAATTAGAGACGTGATTTGCTGGACCAATCGTAACACACAGAAGTTCGATATACTCAATGCCGCGGCATGTCAAAGTAATTGGATATTCACGGTATTTCTTCTCACTTAACGATGCAGATCGGGATTCCGCTTTTGTTTCAGTTGTTAATGAGCTGGTTCCTCCCGAGGTCGTCCTGCATGAATTCCCGATGAGTGCACTCAAAACTGAACACTAGAAGTACTATCGTCGTAGCAATCGAACCATATTCGCAAAAGAATATTCTCATTCAACCTCAGCTATCGTGATTTT
>NW_023458726.1:63976-65713 GCF_013731165.1 Rhagoletis pomonella
AAAATCACGATAGCTGAGGTTGAATGAGAATATTCTTTTGCGAATATAGTTCGATTGCTACGACGATAGTACTTCTAGTGTTCAGTTTTGAGTGCACTCATCGGGAATTCATGCAGGACGACCTCGGGAGGAACCAGCTCATTAACAACTGAAACAAAAGCGGAATCCCGATCTGCATCGTTAAGTGAGAAGAAATACCGTGAATATCCAATTTCTTTGACATGCCGCGGCATTGAGTATATCGAACTTCTGTGTGTTACGATTGTTCCAGCAAATCACATCTCTAATTTCACAATGCGTAAAACTTTCATTCGGAGACAACGGGATTGAGATCTGCAGGGGTTAAAGTCAAGTTACTACAGTTAACTCAACCATCAGAACCCCTGATGAGCTCATTGCTTTATGGCGATTTACCATAATAAAGACAATTCTTAATGAATGCCCACAAACGCATTAATTAGGCAGTTAAAGGATTTCATCTCAAATAAGTCTAATATCGAAATTGATTAGCGTTGTGGGATAAGCTGTATTATGAAACGCCAGATCATTGGAAAATTGCAAGAATTTCGTCACCGACACAACGATTTCTTTAGGTTATTTAAAATAGCAATAGAAGATACGCCTTCTGACGACCACAAAACCATATTTAGCGCAGATAAATGTGCCACTGGAAGTCTTTAAGTGAATAGTTGCTGAAAGTGTGGTACCAAAATGTTCCTACAAAATATTAATTTTGGGCCAGCTCGGGCGTTTAAACCACAGCCGTGCTGAAAGATGAGAAATAAAAACATATAAAAGACAAAAGAAATTAAGATAAGTAATTTTTAGCAAAAAACCCGACTCATAAAAAAATATATATATATACAGTATCGGTCATATTTTGAAGTTTTCTACAAATTGTTAAACTTGGGTTTATATGGGGTTTGTTAGAGAAAGAACTGTATTTTAATTGAAAATTCTCAAAAATAAATAAATAAACATAAGTTGCACGCCATTTCAAAGTGATATTGTGTGCAACTTATGTTTATTTATTTATTTTTGAGAATTTTCAATTAAAATACAGTTCTTTCTCTAACAAACCCCATATAAAACCAAGTTTAACAATTTGTAGAAAACTTCAAAAAAGTGCAACAAATTTTCACCTAAATTTCAAACTTTTTTCTCAGAAGTGTTAGAATTTTTCTGAATACACAGTTTTATAGCCCAACCAATTTTAGTCTGACAATGTGCAAGTTTCATATTGCTAAAAGTGACCGTTGATTTTTTAGAATTTTTTTCGCCAAAGGTGTTGCGGATTTCTTTCATATACAAATAAATTGAGTTTATTCATTATATGGAAGCCAATGCGACAAAAAAAAAATCTAAAAAATTAACGGTAAAAAACTGTGTACTCGAAAAAATTCTAACACTTCTGAGAAAAAAGTTTGAAACTTAGGTGAAAATTTGTTGCACTTTTTTGAAGTTTTCTACAAATTGTTAAAATTGGATTTAAATGGGGTTTGTTAGAGAAAGAACGGTATTTTAATTGAAAATTCTTAAAAATAAATAAATAAACATAAGTGGCACACAATATCACTTTGAAATGGCGTGCTATAGATATGACCGATACTGTATATATCTCATGATCCACTGATCGGATCTTAACCAGATTAGTATTGGACCACCTCTGAGACCTCTGAGACACTACCTTTCCGATGCAAAAAGAATTATCGAAATCGGTTGACGTGGTCCAAGGTC
>NW_023458726.1:65813-77388 GCF_013731165.1 Rhagoletis pomonella
CCGACAATATTCGCTAAAAGTGTTCTTGAGAATTGCAGTTAACGAAACTTGTCGGAATCGTTAGCTAACGATGCGAATATTGTCGTTAAGAAAAATGGAAATCGCACTACTGAAGTACAGTTGACTATTCTGAAGTACATTTTACAGTTTCTGAAATACATTTCACGCTTTCTGAAGTACTCTTGGAAAAGGTGTAGTGTGTTTCTAATCAGTCTCTAATCGAATTCGAACAAAGTTTTTGGATGCGAGAAACATAACAGAACCATATTAGAGTTCTAACGTAAAATCAAATGTTTTCTAACGCGATTTTGTTTGCTGGGATTTTGCTCGCATAAAATTTTACTGGTATTTCAAGAAACTCATATGGTTTTTGCTCGGTTCTAATGTTGATTTCGTTTCTACCAAAAAGTGTTGCACTGGCACGGTGCAAAATGTTTTTGATGCCACACTCAACCCTAAAATAGGGCATGTTTTTTACCTTCTTGTCCTTGTTGAGCTCACGTATTCCATAATATTGTCGTTTTAAGCTACCATCTTATTTTCAGGGCAATAATCTCCCCTGACAAAGCTTTAAAGGCCAGACGTGACGACGCATGCGAGAAACCGCACGTGTAGACCGTAAAAAGTACGAAGCATGCTTTTTCTCGCATACCGAGCTCTCGCTTGCTTTCAACTGTCATTTTTGTTGTTTGACAGCTATGTTCTCATTTCGCAGAATTCTTCAGAGTAGCAACATCGTTTATTTTGGAGGCAAATACAAATTTAGAGGTAGCCATTTTTCATTTGAAAATAGTATACATAAAGCAACATAGGCTATTTCTATTTCTAATTTTCTTTCCATTTTTTTTAAATTTTCTCAAACTTTTAAGAGCCTGCAAGTCTTGAACCTTCTTGTTTGGCGACATTTTACAAATGAAAAAGTATGCTGTCAAATGCCCAGTCAACAAAACTCTTATCTCGCTTGCGAGAGAAAAAAGCAGAACGCAAGCGAGATTTTCAAGCATGTGAAGACGGCCGGTAAAATGACGTTGAGCAATACCACCGGCTCCGTCAGAATTGGGAAAGACCTCTCCAATTCGTTCGCCACTAAACGGGGTTTCAGAAAGGGCGACTCCCTTTCATGTATCTTTTTTAATCTGATGTTGGAGAAGATAATAAAGAGCTGCAGAACTGAACCGCTCAGGAACAATTTACTATAAGAGCGTGCAATTGCTGGCTTATGCCGATGACATCGACATCATCGGTAACAAAAATCGCGAAATCTGTTCTGCCTTTTCCAAGTTAGATAAGGATGCAAAGCGAATGGGTCTGGTAATAAACGAGGACAAGGTGAAGTATCTCCTGTCATCAAACAAACAGTCAGCACATTCGCGCCTTGGCACCCGCGTCACTGTTGACTGTTTTACCCCCCTATTATGAATTTCCATACGATAGACGATAAACGCTTGCAAGCGTATCGTATAAAATCTGTTTTCGTATTATCGTTTTCATACGCCCGACAGACGTATTGTATTGTGAAAGGCCGTGGTTTTTGTTGTCTTTTTATTGTGAACCAACACAAATCAGCCATGCTAACTATCGGATTTCACACTAAAAAATCGGTTCGCAATAGGGATTAACAGAATGCAAGGGTTTTCGTGCATCATCTGAATTCATAATAGGGGGCATAATTTCGAGAAAATGGGGAATTTTTTTTACTTGGGAATGAGCATTAACACCGATAACACGGTGCTACAAAAAAAAGTCATGAAATACACCCGAAATATAACCTAGTGTAGGTTGTAGGTATGGTCGAGTACAACATGAAAATAGGTCCCGTATAGTTCCTGAACCCTCCATTTTTTATGCCAAAAAACCGTTATTTTCGTACTTGATGCACTTATTTATTAATAGCTTGACTATTTTCCATCCGATTTTAAAAATCGAGCAAGTTCAAGATGTATAACAATATATTGTTAGACTTAGCTTGTTGGGAGTTTTCATCGGTTAAATTTTAATGAGCCCCTATTTTTTTCATTTTTTGAGCTTTAATCATCGCTAATTTCAAAAATGTCTATGTTAGTTGCCAAATAT
Organism: Rhagoletis pomonella; assembly: GCF_013731165.1. Lineage (NCBI taxonomy): Eukaryota > Metazoa > Arthropoda > Insecta > Diptera > Tephritidae > Rhagoletis > Rhagoletis pomonella. The sequence continues at coordinate 67,887 of NW_023458726.1, forward strand.
GTGGTATTTATCTAAAAGAACATTTATTTTCGAATAAATTGATACCTAATCCAATGCAATTCCATAAAAATTGTCGAAATTAAGCAATTTAAGCAAAAATAAGGCCTTGAATTTATATATGTGTGTGTACCGGACGTGCAGATTTTTTGAGCATTGTGGCTAAGGGGTTCATCAATATTTACTTAAAATTGATCAACACAATGGCTCTTAAGGAAAAAAAATTGTTTCTCATACAATTTTAGGAAAATGGGCGTGGCACCGCCCACATACAGTATTGGTCAGTACCAAGAATGATAGAATACAAGATTGCGCCGATCAGAGAGGATTTTTGAGAATAACTTTTGTGTGACGTCACACTGGTGCAATTGCGAGAGAGAAATGCCAAAACGTGAGCAAGAATGGAAGAAGAAGAAAAAATGTTGCAAGGAAAACGTAAACAAGTTGCACAAGTGTGACGTCATGCAAACAACGATTCTGTCAAGTTCGTTAAGAGAGGAATAGCGGTCCGAGATCGGCGCAACCTTTGTATTCTCTCAATCGTGGGCCAGTACAATAGCACCCCCATATCAAAGTGATATGGTTTCCTACTCATGTTTATTTATTTATTTTTAGGTATTTTCAATTGAAATACAGTTCATCCTCCAACGAAACCCATATTAACCCAAGTTTAAAAATTTGTAGAAAACTACAAAAAAGTTAAAAAAAAATTACTAAAATTTCAAACTTTTCTCAGAAGTGTTAGAATTTTTTTGAGTACAGTTTTATAGCCTATTCAATTTTAGTCTAACAATTTCCAGGTTTCAAGTGGCTAAAAATCACCGCTGATTTTTAAGAATTGTTTTCGCTGAAGGTTTTGCGGGTTTCTTTCATGTAAAAATAAATTGTGATAATTCGTTATATGGAAGCAAATGCGACAAAGGATAGTTCCCCAGTACATTTTGTCAACGAACAATTGAATCAGAAAAATTGCTGAAAACGTACGCTTTTCACAACCGTTTTCGGTACTTTCGTAGAGCTAATCCGCGTTTTTTCTTCCCGTTTTCGGATTAATTTTCGGATTTATGGCTGTCTGGGCTGTTCTCGTGAAAAGCGCAGCAGCTTCGCGCACGAGTATATGTTACATATTCTTTGGAACTTCACAATCACACTGTGAAAGAGCGAATTAACACGATTTTAGAGGCAGTCGAGAATGAACTTAAAAGTTTGAAAACTTGTGAAGTTTTTTTTTGCAACTTGCCGAAAGTACCGACGTAGTGGGACTTAATGTTCTTCTCGTGTTAATGAGGTACCCATTCGGAGTGCAAATCGAAGAAGAACTTTTGATGAGCGAAGTACTTGAGACTTACACCACTAGTGACGAAATTTGTAAAGCTATCGACAAATTTTTACAGAAAAATGGTTTGAAATGGAGCAAGTGTGCGGATATTTGCAGTGGTTGGAAAAATGAATGGAGCGATGTCTAGGACGAAGCAGAAGGCAGAAAACGCCACGAGAAGTCACTGTATGATCCGTCGGTATTCCCTGGCGACTACGAAGATGCCGCCACTAGATTTAAAACCAGTATTGGATGACGCTGCGAAGATAACAGAGACCTGGGAAGTTAAAATACATCTTTGGTTTTTTTCTAGCACGTGATTTTTTTATTGGTGACATGTATGTATATTTTAGAATTTCTAGCGATTTGCATGAAAACCCCATAAGTAAACAAAGTAAATCAGAAAAGCGTATGTAACTTCGAAGTTAACGCCAAGAAAATTGATAACAGCCGGTTTCACCAGCAATTTAAATGGAAAATGATTTTTTATTTTCTGTCAATTTCCATTTAAAATTCCAAAAATTAAATTCATTTTTCACTTAAATTGCTTTCGTGAAATTGGCTGTAAAAGTTATTTTCTTAGCTTTAACGCGCATTACCAGCGTTAACGTGGAAGGTTTAGAAAAAATCATTGCCGAATATTTTCCCAACATTGACTCGGAGGATGTCTACAGCTGGATAACAAATCCGTTTTCATGTGACCCGAAAAGTAAACCTACTGCGATGAAAAATTAAGCTTTTGAAAACCTTCTGGACATCAGTGAAGACAGCACTTTGAATATTAAATACTACGAAGGGAGCCAAGAGAGTTCTGGATGCAAGTGTATGCAGAAAACAGATTACATTAAAAATACTAGTGACTTTTACTCTTACATTTCTATGTGAGACTGCATTTTCAACAAATGCTTACATAAAAAATAATTTTTAAGCAAAAAACAAAAACTACTTCAATTCTCATATACAGATTTAAGATTATTGGTTATCTCTTCATGATCCAATGATCGGATTTAAACCAAATTAGAATGGGACCGCCTGTGAGGGAACACCTTTTCTCTAAAAAAGAATTATAGTAATCGCCAAGGTTATGTGATAACATACATAAAAAAAAAAAAAATTAATAAAAAAATATTCATACGAATTGTTAACCTTCTCCTTTTTGTGAAGTCAGCGTCAAATGATTTCAGGGTAAAATTGTCAAAGCTCCCAATAAACTTAAAGGAAATAATGAAATCATCAAAACAATTTCAGTCCCCATATTAAAGCTAAAGGAGCATAAAGTTTGCATTGTGTTTTCTTGTTTTGGGAGACAGGGGTGCGCGAATTTTTTTTTAGCACAGCAAGGGTGCCGCGGTGAGTAAAGTTTGGGAACCCCTGGTCTAGGGTATTAGGAGAGTAGTGTGAAATAGTAAAAATTCGTGCTCATTGAAATATCTCCGAAAAGAAAACACCATGTCCGAGTATTTTCAAAGGTAACTTTACATGAATTGTGTGGCTATTTGAGCAATTAATTAGCGAAATTCTTAAGTTTGACAGAAATCATATATGCTTGCATTGATACGTTTAACAGTACTTTTATTCTATAAATGATGATAAAATCATGACGGTCTTCAGAAACATAATTGCTGAAAAAACTTGACATTCCACTAGAACACTGATTTGAAATTATCAAACTTAAGATAGCTTTAGATAGAAAATGGATGTAATATTTATTTATTTTTTATTTGCAGAGATGTCGAAATCGGTGATATAGTTACAGTTGGCGAGTGTCGTCCACTTTCTAAGACTGTGCGTTTCAACGTTCTTAAAGTCACCAAGGGGCAGGGATCCAAAAAGAGTTTTAAAAAATTTTAACTTGATGCTTTTTAAATAAATAAGAAAGAAAAATACTTTCTCTTTGATTCTAAGTAATAATAATCCAATATTGTATATCCTATTCAAAAATTGTTCTGCTAAATTATTTACTGATGCCCAAGCTAATAATGTTTAAGGCTGATTCACATACAACTTTCTTCGCTTTGCTTGATAGTTCTTTGCTTTGACATATAAGATCGATGTAGGCATATGCATGAGTATGCTCACATAAAAAACGTTTGAAGCAAAGCAAAGCAAAACGAAGCAAAATCTTGGGCAACTCTCAACTTTTGCCCGCTTTGGCAATCTACATGTATATTTTCTCGTGCGCTTGCATATGGATTTAATGACAAAAATAGGGTAAGTAGGAATTTTTATTGCTATTATTAATGCATATTATTATATTGCTATCTATTTTACAGATAAAAAATATGGAGGAAAAGGTGAACGCAAAAGCTGTCAAAGCGTTTATTGTAGCATACCTTCTGCGTTTCACGCTTTGTTGTCAAAGCTTGAACTGTCAAGCAAAGCGAGGAAAGTTGTATGTGAATGGCCCTTTATGTACTGGCGTGCATCTTTAATATTAATTTTGCTATTTACATTTAAATAGTTTTCCGGAAACTTTTAAGGGAAATCTGTGACAGGGATGATAATGCCTTTAGGTAAGTTTGACAAATTTGTTATAATGTTATTTAGGGGCTTGAAAAGACGTGTTGAGCCTCGTAATAATGTCTTAAACTATATCGTCGATGTCTTTGCAAAACCGCCTAAATCGCCAAATGAGATTTGGTAACCATGAACTCCAGGCATCGAGATGTATGCATAAAAATCGTTATTAAAACAGATTTGTAAAATACTGGGTATGGAAAATACTGCCTATCGAGTCAATGCCTTCAAAGAAAAACAGTTTTTTTTTCGCTCTCCTGTAAAATTTGAGTGCCGTAAGATAAGCGATACATCTACAAAATTTATGTGTACACTGAGAATATTTTTTTCGTAATTTAAATTAAGCTAACAAAGTACAAGTTTATTTTTTCTGTATTATTAGTGAATGAAAATTTTTAAAAATGCGAGTATTTACATATAGGTATATGGAATAATACAGTACGTTAAGAAATGATAGCGGCCTAGTAGCTGAAAAGTTCCACCATTTGGTGGGAAGAATCTTTGCGCTTTTTTACATCATATATATTGCATGCTAAATACATTTTTATTTGTATCCTTGTGATATTCCTCGCTTATAAAATCCCACAATTGAAGCAATTTTCAATAAAATTTAATGAGGACACCTTAAATCAAGGATGGAGAAACTCTAATCTCCTGACCATACTTGATTTAATTTTAATTTTTTTTTTGGGCCATCCTGCGCGAAGGTTGCAGGATATTTGTTGACATTTTTTTCTCAAATGGAAGAATGTCTCCAATCCTAGCGATTTTACGTGATGCGCTGCTATAAAGGTTGTATATTGAGTTCAGATAGGCAAACAATAATTTTCTTCATCCTCTTTGAAATTTCCAAAAAAGTTTTGGTGGCAGGTTACAAAATGGCGTTGCAAGTGGTATTTCGTTTTGGAAAAATTCAAAATGGCGGACCCAATATGGAGAAAAAAATTTATATCGATGAGATTCGCTTAAAACTTTACAAACAACGGTTCTTAAGGCCTCTGATTACGAATTTAAAATCATATCAGGCTCTTATTAACGTGTTACTCAATGAGAGACCCTCAGAACCCTTGATTGTAAAGTTTTAAGCGAATCTAATCGATTTAATTTTTTTTGTCGCCATATTGGGCCCGCCATTTAAAGTTCTTCCGATCTAACTTCAGATTCTTAATCACGAACCCTGAAAATACCCATGGAAAACATTTCAAGCGATTTTGATCGAGCTAATTTTTTTTTGCTCCCATATTATGACCGCCATCAAGCGGATCGAATCGTTTTTAATTTTTTGGCCGCCATGTTGGATTCGCCATTTGTAATCAGCAACCTCAAAAAGATGAGAATCTGCTTCTTTCTTACACCCTTATTCTAGAACCCGAATTTTCGTAATTCGTACGAAAAACGAAAAATCGACATGCTGCAACCCGTGCGGGAACATGTGCAGCATTGCAGCTATTAGTTGTTTTTCGAAGTCAGCAGTATGAAGGAAAATAAACAAAACAATTGCGAGTTGTCGACTAGTAGTAGATAAACGATTGTTAGTCGATTATCGAATATCCGTGGTATTTTCAAAGTCGCTTTCTCGTCCAATAAGTGCGTGTGAATTGAATCACGGTGGAGAGAATACAGAAGGTGGCGCCGATGGCGATACCGCTAATCGGCTCTCAGTGAATTTGACAGAATCAGCTGTTTTGCTGACGTCACAGTAGAGATGACAGCAGTAGCGATGCGCTGAGTCAATACTTTTCAAGTATCCAATACTCTTGATACTCGGTACCGAAACATTTAGGTTTCGAATAAAAGCGCACATAGGCCAAAAATATGGGAAAGCCGGTTCAGGGGAGACTCGCTTATCAAAACCCGAATGTAGGAGCCAATAGAGCTTTTAATACTGATTCAAATGAAAGATGTATATATGTCGGTTCGACGCCTTAATAAAGAGAAACTCTTACTAGTTTGAAGCATTTTTGTTGCAGCTGAGTCGGACGATATCATTTTAGTAGGCAGACTCTGTAACCAGTTAGTGACAATTTTCGAATCGGTATCGGTTTTGTTGACGTATATGAAATATTTTTACGCCAACAAGTGCGATATTGATCCGAAACTTGTCGCTAACTGGTTACACAATTTTGAGATTTCTCGTGAATATGAACGCCATAATTTTTACCTAGCTCGTGGGACTACGCAAAATTTTGACAGTTGTAAATATGTATACACAAAGTTGGCGGTAATAAAGAGTCAAAATCAAAATGGAGAAAAGAACAAAAAGCGTACGTTAGTTGTCAGTTATAAAATAAATAAAATTTTTTTGCGAATATTTGTTTATTCTATTTATTGAAAGGCAACCGCGCGGAAAAGCTTGTGTTAATTATATTGATAACAGAACCTGGCGAATCGCACGTTGTCTAAATTCTCAAGTAACATCAAATCCACAAAAGAATACATTGCTTGTATTACCATCAATACGCCATGTATAAATTTTAACAACACACAAAAATAGAGCTTTTGCACGAGCGTTTGTTTGGTTTTTCAACACCATTTATAATTTTCTTTTAATAAAATCGCGATTTGTCAAATGCTTAAATTTATTTATCTAATAATAATGCCACACACAACCCTGAAATCTAAACAAAAGTCTGAGGAAGGCCATTAAATAGCAGCATACAACCCAGTGCCTTCCTTAAGGGTGAATAAAGCTACAGCAACAGCGATTACTACAACAACAACCCAAAAAGGTTGGCTAGTGTCTATACTGTGCTCATCGTTCTACAAGAAAACAGTTGTAGAAGGATGAGCGATTAAAAACTAGAGTTGGGCAAAATTTATTCGAATTACGAATAACAAATGAATAAATTGTTTTTCTCGTTATTCGTAAATAATAAATTACTTGGTTTATTCAAAGAAAAATTATTCGAATGATGGATAAATTATTTTATTCGTTATTCGAATAATTATTATCTTCATTAATTATTCGAATAACGAATATAATAATAAAACAAAAAAAAAACAAAAACCAGCTTTTGGATATTTTAAAAGTGGCGAATTAGCAAGGAAAGTTTCGACCACATCCTTCCAAGAAAGACCACGGTTGGTATATCAATGGTCAAATTTGAACGTGCGGGAAAACTTTTCGTCCTGTGAAACATCGAGAATTTTTGGCTATCCTATAATAGAAAACGCGCATCTGTGGTCTTCAGCTTCCTTATAAGGACTTTTGTTGGCTTACATGACATAAGACTAGAGGTTGACGCATCGGGCCAATCTTGTAGTTGCAAGATCAAAGAAGAAGATTAGATTACGCACGCCTAGACAAGATCTCACAGGTGGAAATAAGACCGTCGATAAAGCTTATGACATCAAAGGGGGTTTGTTGCAGAAATATGTGTGAGAAGGGTTCCGCTTTTTAGTTGTTTCAACTTTACCCATATTGGCATTTTAACGCAAAAGATCTTATCAGGGGCCGCGAAACAAGCGCTAGTATTCTTGATAAAATAGTTAACAGAATTCAACTAACTCACAATCCTTGACAATAGAAATAAAAGTAAAACGTTGTTCAGTGTGTTATAAATCAATTTTTAAAAATATTTTATAACGAATAAAATCACGAATAATTTATTCATAAGCAATTTATTCACGAATAATTTACTACGTTTATACGCACGTATTATTTGCAAATAACAATTTGCGAAATGGTAAATTTTGCCGTATAGACGCTGAGTTAATTTTTTATTTGCAAATAACTAAATCACGCAAATAAGTATTGATTAGTGGTACTATTTGCAAATCAGCGCAAGACGCCGCCATTCTTAGGTTTATTTTCTTTTTCGATGGTCATCTTATTGTCTTTTAATAATCAAGACGTTGCCATTTTTAACTTCATTTTCCTTTTCGATAGTCATATTATTGCCTTTTTTATAATCAGGCAATATTAAAAACGAATTTTTCACCATCGAATAAACAGTGAGTTAGGTATTTGCAAATTATTTTTATTTGCAAATAACTTACGTATAAACGTAGTAATTCATTCGTGAATGAATTAATTGCGAATAATTATATTACGGATAAAATTTTATTCGAATAATTATCTAAATAACAATTTATTCAATACAATATTCAATACAATGCCCAACTCTGTTAAAAACTATTCACAGTCGCTTATTGAACGAGAAATCGACATTCACAATACCATGGAAAGGCGATAATCGAATAAGAGTCGTTTATCTACTACTAGTCGACACTCGCAATAGGGGTGAAAGTGGAAAGGAGTTAAAAAAACACTCATCAAGTGCTTATTTATAGGAAACTTGTTTGATTTTACTTATTTGAAGAAAATTATGGATTCTATGGCATTTGCAGTTATAGCAGCGGAGTAAGAGCGCGTTATGGAAATGAATTCACAATTCGTCAATTTGCAAAAGGGATTGCTCAAAGGTTAATGCGGCAAAAAAATGGGAAGAATTTACGCAGGAACTCAATTGTTTAGGACCACCTATACGAACGACGGCAAAATGGATTAAGGTGAACTGCGTCGTTTTTGATTTCTGTATAAATAAATTTTAGTTCTGGTCTTTTCAGGTGTGGGCTGACATGAAGTCCAAAACTAAAAAGAAAGTAGCGCAAAACAGCTGAATACCGAGCAACAGGTGGAGGACCGAACAGGCTACAAGCAAATACAAATATTGAGGAGGCCATAATTGGCTTGCTTGAGCTTGACGCCTGTGTGAATCCACCGGGAGCAGAATTCGGCCTGGATATAACTGCCTAGATTCGGTAGAGGCGGCTCCATCAGATGAAAACCTGCAACCAATATACAATTAAGGATTGAGCGATGAGGACCACGATTATGCAGTTCCGGAAAATACAGCACGGAAACCAAGAGCAAGAAAGTGCAACAAGACAGAGAAGAGAGGCTGAAGTTGCTGGAATCACAGACCAATGCCCAGAAAAGGTTCTATGAGGAGATGGTTACAAATATAAAGGACATTAAAAAAAGTGCTTTAGAAACTGAAAAGTACACGAGAAAAATGTATTACTTAAAAAAAGACAGCAAAAGAACTTTTACAATTGAAAAGAGAAAAATTACAAATCTTCAAAAATGAAGTTCTTCAAAGCCAGAAGGATCGGATAGCAAAGCTACAACTAAAGGTTGCGCTTTTGGAGGTAAAGAAACAAATGCTGCCAAGAACATAATTTTATATTAATCTAAGTGCCTAAAATGAATTGGACGTTATTAATTTTTTTATATAATTGGAATTAAGAAGACTGTTTAACTTTAAGATAAATGAATTAATGAGCTATTTTTTTCTGTATGATGAATTTAGAAAGACTGTTTAAACTTAAATGTATATTAAAATAAGGAAATGAATTTGTGATAATTTTTTATGTAATGCACCTACATACATGTGTATGAAACCAAAAAGGTTTTTAGTTTAATAAAAGAAACTCTGGCGTAACTGGTTTTTAATATTTTTTAATCATGTTTTCTATAATGGTCTTAAAATTTCATTTCTTATGTCTTCTGCTTGTGAGTTGTCAACAGGTTCCACTTCAACGTCTCCGACATCATCGTCATAAGTCACATTTGAAAACTCCTCCTCATCGGGGATTTGTACATTATAAAACAAGCAAATGTTGTGCAAAGCTGCACACACATTTATAATTTGTGTTGCTTTTTTT
>NW_023458726.1:77488-84207 GCF_013731165.1 Rhagoletis pomonella
TGTATGTTACGCCTGCGGCAAATGTTGTGTAGCGCACAGCAAACGTTAATTAGCTGAGTAACAAACTTTGGTTCGTATTGAAGAGTTCCTTGTAAACATCGGAATCGGCTTTTTAATAAACCGATTGTACGCTCAATTATGTTGCGAGCAGAGGCATGTCTCTTGTTAAAAGCATGTTCTATTGATCCATGCTGTGGGTTCCTATATGGCGTCATTATGAAGGTTTCCAAGGCATAGCCGGAATCTGCCAAAATCCAAGTATTTTGAGCGCGATTGTTGCTATAAAATTGCCTTGCATAACTCTGATTCCAAATAAATGAATCATGACATGAACCCGGGTGGCTCGCATCTACTGCCATTATTTCCATATTGTAATTACAAATCTGTTAATATTATAAATATGTACGTGTTTTTATTACAAAGAAAATTGTTTATTATTTAACAGCTTACCACCATTGCATTTATGCTAAAATATCCCTTCCTATTAAAGAACATAGACTCGTCATCTCTTGGTTTTGACACTTTTATGTGTGTTCCATCCACACACCCAATGACACCGGGAATATTGAATTCCCTATAAAAATGTCCTTTTGATGAGTTCATATCCGCGGGCGACATCTTCAGCTGAATGAATTCTTCACAAAGGCAGCTCTCCAGCTCCTGTACAACAAAGTGCAATACCTTGGAAAAGGTGCTTCTGCCTATGTTGATATCTTGGTCTTTAGAAATCCCCAACTGATAGGAGCCAGTTGCTAAAAACCGAAGTGTGGCTGCCAGTTGCGTAGTCGGTGTAATAAAGCGATGCCTTTCCGCTAACCTATTTCCTATTTTATCTAATAGCATTTTGAAAACTTCTTTGTTTACGCGATAAGACTCTATAAACCTAAAAAGTATGTACATATCAAGTTAGACAAAGAAAATTGCATTGAAGGGTAAACTTGCTTGGAATCCAACTTTTGAAATATGTCCACATGCATCCTTAGCTGACGATTTTTTTGTTTTAAGCGTTTAATAACACGCCTTCTTGCCTCGGCACACCCAAAAATCATTGGCGCTGGCATTTTATCAATTTTATTTAGATTTAAATTAATTTTACACAAATAACTGACAACAGCTGTTCCATTTTATTACTGAATCGAAATGAAAACGATTCGAAAACGATTTCGAACTTGTTCGATCTCACTCGGAATTGAGAACACCACCACAAAAGATAGTCGGAATGTGTATCGTTTTACTTTTCAAAATGAGTCGAAATGCAGAACAGGGCTGATAGTTACATATGACTGGAAATTATACATACATATACATATACATATCTTTTTTATCACAATAGCACTTACATATTAAATTAGTGTAACTATTTACATTACAATAAACGCAAAACATTTAACTAAACACTTTTCTTTTTTTTTTGACGTCACTGTCTTCGCCCATCTGAGTTGTTACTTTGTATTGCCGTCCGGTACGCACAGTTTATATTGTCAACGTCCTCTTTAAAGTTCATCGCGTCCCTTATCCTCTCCTGTATTCGCAGACTCTCCAAAGTTAATCTTGTTTTTTCTCGTCTTTCCACGTCCAAAATTGTGGTGTTCCCAAAATCTGCCATGTGTTCGCTATTCGTCAAGTGCTGTGCAAGTGCTGTTGTTGTCTTCCTATTTTTCGCGTCTGCTTGGTGTTCACTAATTCTGACTCCAAGCGCTCGTTTAGTCGTGCCTATGTATACTTTGTTACAGTTTTCGTTGACTTTACCATTACATACATTGGATTTGATAGACCACATTATGTTGTTGTTGTTTGTTTATTTTGTCTTTTGTTTTGGTGAATATTTTGTTTAGCGTGCTATGTGGCTTATGTGCATATGTTATGTTCTTGTTTTGAATATTTCTGTGCAGTGTTTTGCTGTCGGTTAGGCCTTGTATGTATGTAACTCCTCTAAATCTTCTGTTTTCAGTTCTGCTGGTAGACTTATTGTTTGTTTGCGTTGATTTTAATCTGTTAATTGTTGTTGCTATTAGCATCTCAATAGTTTTATTTGGGTATCCGTTCTTGTGCAGTATGTTTATTATTTTCTGTTTGTTACTTTTTCTGAACTCCTGGTCACTTAAGGAGTAGATTTTGTTGATCAGGTCAGTAGCCGTATTTTTCTTTTGTGCCCATGGATGGTTCGAGTGGTAATTTATCATTCTCGAAGATGCTATTGATTTTGAGTACCAATTTGTTATTATTTTCTTATTTGAGTGGTGAATTTCCAAATCCAAGAAGGGTAATTTGTTGCCCTCTTCTAACTCGGTGGTGAATTTGATTTTATTGTGTTGGGAATTCAACACTTAAAATATCTTCTACGCCATTTCTTTTTACGATCGCGAATATATCATCTACATACTTATTGATGTATTTGATACATATGTCCTTAGATTTCAATTCAGCGATGCTGTCGTCAAGTATTTTAGCGAAGTTCACAATTGCGCTATTCTTCATCGAATGAGCGCCAAATACCAAATCAAAATTCGTTCGATCAGCACTTTCGACCACAGTCGAAGATCGAATGTAACTCATAATAGGGGCCATTGTTAGTTGAATAAAATCATTGTTGAGCAAATATAAACAATGCTTTGATTGATACAAGTTTTCAATTAATTTTGTGAATTTGCTGTAGACTTGAGCCAGCTTAACGTTTATTATTGGAAAAAGTTTTAGTTTGACACAAATAAAAATTTACTCGATGTTTGTTGTGTTTACTTTCTTCTTTTATTTGCATATAATAAGCATAAAAATACGTACATATTTGCATAAGTTAGTTACTAAAGTAAATAATACATATGTATATGGTGGTAAGAATTTCCTAAAAACAACGATGAAACAGGAACAGTGCGAAAACCCTGGCCAATATCTGCTGGAAGTATACTGTTTTGCTTTTTCCTTGGCTAAATAGACACTTTCAAATTATAATTCACATGAATTATATATCCACTGAAAAACCCCGGTTGGCATCAAACTTTATATTTTTAAATAACTATGCGCGCACCAAAACAACTCGCGGTGATAGCAAAACTGAAACTGAGGCAAACAAGTCTGGGCATGTCATAGCACACACTTTTCTTTATCTACCTAGCGCAGCGATCGACATGCCATAGTTTACTGAGCGCTCTGGGACCACATGCGTGGTTCACCCACAGTATACCAGTTGAAAAGGTTTTTGTTGTTGTGGCTGTTAATTTGGTCCCCATAAAGGACTTGACGGTTGCGAGCAACTGTTTTGCCGCATTCAGGGTGCTGTGCAGCAAAATAATGTGAAAAATTTTAACATCGGATAAATGGCGAGAGAAATATTGTTAGCGCTTTATAAGTAAACATGAACGTAATAAAATGTTTTATACTTCAATATATAATAATTAGCGCTATTTTTGCAATTCGAAATGATCTTAAAAATATTTGTAGTGAAATATGTACTTTATGAGTTAAATGGATCTTATATGTAAAAATATATTCCGATTTACTTCAAATAAATGATGTAAAATGTTTTATATATGGATCTAATTTTAATAATATTTATTACCTTCATCTACATTGCTTTTATTGTAAGTTTTCACGAGTAGTTGCAGTTTTTGCAATTGTCTCTGGCGACTATACATGCTAAAGCTAAGTAATTTCCCAATTTCTACCCTATTAAACGTTTATATTTTAATAAAATGTGATCAATTACTTAAGAATATATATTTTCCGATCAAACTATAGTACCGAATGCTTGAGAAACAATTATTTAAATCAAATGGTCAATAGTGAACGCACTCGGAGCGAATTTTGGAACACGGAGTGAATTATGCATATTAACACTAAATAATTTCTAACTTTCTACCATATTATACGTTTATATTTCAATTTAATATGATTAATTAATGAATAATATATAAACTCCGATCAAACTTCACTACTGAATGCTTGACAAACAATATTTGAATCAAAAGATCAATAGTGAACGCGCTCGGAGCGAATTTTGGAACACGATATAAAATATGCATGTTAAAACTAAATAATTTCTCATAAGCTTATGTTTTAATATAATATAATTAATTACTGAAGAATATATTAACTCCGATCAAACTATAGTATTAATTGTTTGACAAACTATTTAAATCAAGTGATCAACAGTGAACGCACTCGGAGCGAATTTTGGAACAATTCATAAAATATTTACAGAGGAAGTATATTATTTGGTAGAGATCAAAATGTATTTAACAAAGCGTGATTGAATTTGACCATGCTCTCAGAAGAACCATCCTATACAGTCCAATTGAAAAAAAATTTGTATGAATTTTGAATCGTTTGTTAATATTTTTCTACATAATAGTATCTTAAAAGAGAGCCACACCTTGGGCCGTATGCATAAAAACTAAGCAACTACTTTTTTCTCAGATTTTCATATCTTTCACTTAAATTTATTTGAAAAAATTTAGTGAAAGGTCCGAAATTTTAAGAAAAAGCATTTGCTAGGTTTTATGCATACGGCCCCTAGTTTAATACACCCATGATACAAATATTTAAAGGTAAAACCGCTTGCTCAATTCGTCATTTATTTTTTGAAGTTTGTCTATTTTATAAAATTGAAATTTTGAGAGCAACTCAAATGCCAAATAAAAGTAAAACAAAAAACAAATAGATGAAAATATTGAAATTTTCATTTATTTGAGACTGAAAATGAAATTATTTGTGAGATTGGAAATTTGAAAACATTTTTGTAATGTTAGCAAACTGTAAAAATGTTCAGGCTGCCTTTCAGCGGTTTTACCTTCAGATTTTTGTATAATGAATACACCTTGGTCGAGATATCACGAACAAGTTTTCCTTTATTTATTTTTACTTAAAATCCTTAAATATGTATCTTGATTTTTTTCTGTAGAATACTATTCATTTTTTTAACCATTTTAAAAAAAGGGAGGACAGTCGGATCTACGTAACCAGAACGACCTAAATGCGCATTGAAGTCGGTTGTATTTTTTGCTTAAAATTGTTATTATTGAGTTTCGCTACAATTAGACATTTCTCGACATATTTTTTCATATTACTGTTATTTATTATTTTTCTTATTAGTCATTTATATGTTTAGGAGTTACTGTGGGTACTTTAAGATTTATTTTGTAAATATGTATGTACAACTGCGGTCAAAATAATAGCAGTGCTAGACATTAAAACATGCGAGGCAAAATAGAAATATTTTTCCGACACATTTTTGTGATTGTTTATTATTTAAATAAACTTCATTTATTGCAGAATACAATACTTAAACTCAAAACTCAAATAAATTCGGGTTTAAATGTTATTTACAGTTATTTTGGAATTATTTGAACATGAAATAGCCAAAATAATAGCAGTACGATATGATGTACAAACTTAAATTGGATTTTGATCAACAAAATTCAAAAATTCATTAATATTAAGTATTTACATAAAAAACATTAAGTCATAGATTTAGTTAATATTTAGTAGAGAATCCTTTGTTAGCTATAACCGCGCCACAACGGCGATGCATCGAATCCACCAGATTTTTGCATTTCTCAGTTGGTATGGCATACCATGCACGTTCAACTACGTGCCAAAGATCGTTGTTGTTGGTCGGTTTTGCACTCCAAACAGCCTGTTTGATATCTCGCCACAAGTTCTCAATAGGATTGAGGTCTGGAGATTGCGCTGGCCAATCCATGACCTCAACCCTATTCGCCCGAAACCACTGTTTCGCTAATGTGCTGGTGTGTTTCGGGTCATTGTCTTGCTGGTAGACCCACTTTATTGGCATCTCTTCTCTGGCATAAGGCAACATTACATTATCAAGTATTTCAACATATTCACGACTATCCATTATGCTATTTATGCGGTATATAGGGCCTACACCATAATAAGAACATCAGCCCCAAATCATGATACTGGACCCACCATGTTTGACGGTATTTAATGTGTTTCGGGGGTCATAATCGGTATTGGGTTTTCGCCTTACATACTGCCTCGTGCCCCTTCCGCCAAAAAGTACAATTTTACTCTCGTCGGACCAGAGTATGTTGCGCCATCTTTCAATAGGCCACTCCAAACGTTCTTGCGCGAAACGCAATCTGTGTGTAAGGTGACATTTTTTCTTTAACGGCACTTTTCGTGGGCTTCTACTATAAAAATCCATTTCTCTTAACCTTCTTCTAATTGTTTCTACACTTGCTTCTATTTTTAATTCTGTCTTCAGCTCGGTAGCTGTCACCAAAGGCTTATTTTGGCTATGTCGTACCAATCGAGTCACACTTCGTGAAGACATAATGGGCTTTCTTCCGCGACTTTCCTTTTTCTCCTTAAATTTCAATGCATTTGAAACCATTTTAGGTGAACAACCCATCAAACTTTGAATTTCTTTGTACGTTTTACCTCCCAAAAAAAGTTTTTTAATTAACAAATGCTTTTCCTCGGTGCAATGCTTTCCTCGTCCCACTATAAGGAAAAAATTAGTAACCATGTGTTAACTTTCCTTTACTTTGGTTCATCTTACTTGTAACAAAATTATTTTTCTTAAAAAGACTGTTAGAAGAGCAAACGAACTTAATGCGCCAACACTCACCGAACGACTGCTATTATTTTGACCGGTTTTTAGTACAGCTAGCTTACTCAGAAATTAATTTATAAAAGTACCGTAAGGTCTGTTGAAAAAATTGCAACGCAGTTGTTGTGAGCACACTTAAAGTAAC
>NW_023458726.1:84307-91820 GCF_013731165.1 Rhagoletis pomonella
GTTGTTGTTGGTCGGTTTTGCACTCCAAACAGCCTGTTTGATATCTCGCCACATGTTCTCAATAGGATTGAGGTCTGGAGATTGCGCTGGCCAATCCATGACCTCAACCCTATTCGCCCGAAACCACTGTTTCGCTAATGTGCTGGTGTGTTTCGGGTCATTGTCTTGCTGGTAGACCCACTTTATTGGCATCTCTTCTCTGGCATAAGGCAACATTACAGTATCAAGTATTTCAACATATTTACGACTATCCATTATGCTATTTATGCGGTATATACCGCACCATAATAAGAAAAGCAGCCCCAAATCATGATACTGGACCCACCATGTTTGACGGTATTTAATGTGTTTCGGGGGTCATATTAGGTATTGGGTTTTCGCCTTACATACTGCCTAGTGCCCCTTCCGCCAAAAAGTACGATTTTACTCTCGTCGGAGCAGAGTATGTTGCGCCACCTTTCAATAGGCCACTCCAAACGTTCTTGCGCGAAACGCAATCTGTTTGTAAGGTGACATTTTTTCTTCAACGGCACTTTTCGTGGGCTTCTACCATAAAAATCCATTTCTCTTAACCCTCTTCTAATTGTTTCTACACTTGCTTCTATTTTTAATTCTGTCTTCAGCTCGGTAGCTGTCAGCAAAGGCTTATTTTGGCTATGTCGTACCAATGGAGTCACACTTCGTGAAGACATAATGGGCTTTCTTCCGCGACTTTCCTTTTTCCCTTAAATTTCAATGCATTTGAAACCATTTTAGCTGAACAACCCATCAAACTTTGAATTTCTTTGTACGTTTTACCTTCCAAAAAAAGTTTTTTAATTAACAAACGCTTTTCCTCGGTGCAATGCTTTCACGTCCCACTATAAGGAAAAAATTAGTAACCATGTGTCAACTTTCCTTTACTTTGGTTCATCTTACTTGTAACAAAATTATTTTTCTTAAAAAGACTGTTAGAAGAGCAAACGAACTTAACGCGCCAACACTCACCGAACGACTGCTATTATTTTGACCTGTTTTTAGTACAGCTAGCTTACTCAGAAAATAATTTATAAAAGTACCGTAAGGTCTGTTGAAAAAATTGCAACGCAGTTGTTGTGAGCACACTTAAAGTAGCGGCATTTGACAGCAATGTGAACAAAATTAGGTTTGTTCTTTGACATATTTTCACATTTCTAATGTAGTACTTTTTAGCTATTATTTTGAAAATTGCGATATTTTAATTTAAATTATGAATTTTATTCGTGCAATTTTTTATGTTTAATAGTTTTGAGAACATTTTTTGGTTCTGTTGTATTCCTTTATTGCATGCCTTAAACTTTTTTACTTTAAGTTATAATGTTGAAGATATGCCTTCTGCCTTTGTCAATCACTTTAGCTAGGTGCGAGAAATTTAGCGTATGCGCGTAACAGCATAGAGTAGGTATGCGGCTGTGCTGCCGCTCTGCCGATTCTCCAACATTTTGTCAAAGGAGAAAACATATTGGTGGCGGAATCCATCGTAGTCTGATTTTTCTTAAAATCTACGAAAAAGCGATCACTGAATCTGAACTGCTATGAACGTGTGTATTCAAAGCAAGCGCTGCGTTCGTAGCTACTCGAACTTAGTGCCATATTCTGTATCACGAACGATAGGCAAAACGAACGATTCGTCTGCAGATGACAACCTCTCTGATTGCGATTTTAAACTCTATCGGTCGTCTTCGTCTTGCTTTTCATACATTACGTTGTAATGGTCTCGGTTGCGTCTAAACCGGTTAAAATGATGCCGCCGGACTAATTTTTGAAGCATTCCTCTGCAGACGAAACGTTCGTGTTGCCTATCGTTCGTGATACAGAATACGGCTGTTAATAGCATTTTCGTAGATTTCACGAAAAATCGGACTACGATGGATTCAATGATAGCCTTGATCAGTTCGTGCGATTATGACTTATAGATCGATTATGGACGAGAACGGCACCTCAGTTGGGTTGCCGATGGACAGCGCCACTGAAATTAAAATGTTTTTTATTATGAATAGCAATAATTAAGTTTCATAAAGTTCAAAGTGGTACAATTAAAAAAAAAACTTGAAAAAAGAAATAAAGTACCTCAATCAAAATTTCCCGGCAGCCACAAGAATGCAGTTGCCAATATAGCAACTTAGTTGCCAGCTTTCAGTTGCTAGTTGCCATCGGTAATACCATTTCAGCCACTGGCCAACCAACTGAAGTTCGGTTGTCTTCCGAAATCAACCCATAAAATCGGAATCGAATATGCATGCACGTTCTGCAGAACGATAAATATTTTGGAAATGTGTGCTTTGTGCGCTAACGAGTTCCAGCCATGTGTGAAATATCGTATGTGAATCCTCCGTCTGACTTAACGATTTTCAAAGGCACGCCAGAAGATGTTTCATCATATATTTTCGGCCATCGTCTTCTTTGATTAAGTTCATCGATACCAAAAACTTTCCAACCTCTATGTGCCAGCAGCCCTTAGTGTTCGTGCCAATGACATGGTACTATTGCACTGTTAATAACCAAATTTAACCGCAGTTGCATTCACACGTGATATAATAGCTAGTGCCGGCAAGCTGTGGGAATGCCCAGGAGATGGCGTTTGTTCAGCTATCGAAATCATTACACCGACGGCGGTGGGCAGTTCTGCTGGAACATATTTACAACAATAGCCTGCAATGATACCGACATATCATGTCGACGAACAAAGATATAAAATTGAAATGACTAACCTTATTCCCGGCCAATTTGGGAGACCACCCTTGGTCACGACCAGAACGCATTTACCAAGAGGAAAAACCGCCGGGATTGCAGTAGTTCTTGCAATCACCGTTGATGATGCTGTGCTTGTAATAAATAGTCTGAAAAGACAGAAAATTGCATTATTCAAATGTTAAACATATCACACAAATAAATTTCAATAATTTGTTTACCATTTCACAAACCGAGTTTCCAAGAAACAGAAACTCACCGCGATGCGATACAGAAATAAAAACCAACAGGGGTGCATTTTCTTTGTAAACAACACAAGCGCTCAGAGCAATCTGATCCGCAATATTATTTTCTGAAAAATAAGACTTGAAAAGAGTTCTGAAACATGATTATCACATTATCTCATTAGCGCACACCATCGTGTTTAATTTTAGTAGAATATAATTTATTATCTCAGACTTTTCTTCAATGTTTTCTAATATTCGATCTTTTGGAATACAAAAGCAACCATGCGCTCAATTTCTTGTGGGGAAATTTGGCCCCCATAAAGGACTTTCACCACGAAACTGCAACAAAAACAAAAACCTTTTCTACTGGTATACTGTGGATTCACCCGTATACGAACAGCGGTAGCGGAGCAATGATTTCCACGCACAATGCAACGGTCGGCATACTAGCACATTCAAACGATTCGAGTGGGACCATGGTTGCCACAATTGGTAACATTCTACCAAAATTGGTAACTTTTAAACGGTTTGGTAACTTGGTAACTTTTATTTCATTTTGGTAACTTTTGCAACTAAACATCTATTTGCATTATTAGAAAGAAATGAATTATGTTTTGAATGTGCGCAATTATAAAAACCCTTCGAGTTTTAGTGGCAGCACTACTGACACTTCTACAAAATTACTTCGATAAAATAAGAGTCATCTCATATTCGAATACCGCAAATATTTGAATTACAAGGGCTGCACTTCTAAAACAATTTTGAATTCTACCGTCACATTTTAATACTGGCCATCTGGCAATTTTTGGTAAGGTCCATAAATCGTTTTTAATATTCCGGCAAAAAAAATGTACCGACATGTATTTCGACGTACAGTAAATTATGAAAAACCGACAAAATAGCAAAAAAATTTGCAATTTTCGCAATTTACTCGAAACGGACGGTTAAAAGCAGCCGCTACTTTTTTTGTGTGCCGGTGCTATTATTCCGTGAGTCGCAGGGCCAAATATCGACACATTCCGAACGAAAAATTACACTGAAAATGGCACAACACCGAAGCCGGTTTGTCTCCAAACCAAGAGATGATGAAAAATCGTTCCACATTACATCATACTCCTACCCGAACAACTGATAGAAAAATATTTTCTAATAAAAAAAATTATTATAATTGTCAATAGAATTTTCATAGATTTAATACTTCAATAGATTTAAACTTCTGTGCTAGAACTGGGAGTTCTTGATAAATAACACAGGCCTACAAAATTAAAAAAAAACCTCAGACCCTGGGACTAGCTTATACTTTTCTAAAGGCTTTCGTTGCACTGAATCTGAATCCAAAATCAGTTTTGCTCGATTGGCTTAGGTTTTCGAGATATTTGAGCCTAAACATACGAAAAACCCGATTTTTTGCTATATTCTTCATGTATTTTCATAAGGAATAGTTTTTTTTTTTTTCAAAATTGAATAAATCATTTACATTCATTATGTAAATAAATACACCTAAACGTATACCACAAATCTATTTCGTTTCGTGTTGTATCTTTCAAGCATTTGTGTAAAGTAATTTCGCAAAACTCGTAAACTTCAATGGACAATATCTCAGGTTTAGAACAAGATATCTCGTTGAGTTAAACGGCAATATCAAGGGAAAATCTTTTGCTTTCAAATGATTTATTAAATTTAAAAAAAAGCGAACTTTTCTCGATGAGAATACATGACGAATATAGCAAAAAGTCGGGCTTTTCGGATGTTTAGGCTAAAATATCTCGAAAACCTGAGCCAATCGGGCAAAACTGATTTTGCATTCAGATTCAACGCATCAAAAACCTTTGGAAAAGTGTAAGCTGATCCCAGGGTCTGAAAATTGTCGGCCTGTGTAATCAAAAATTGACAAATTATAAAAATATTGAATTTATTAAGTGCACAGAATCGGGCTGTAAGTATATACATACATATGTGTGCATTGCTCAGCTGGCGTTCTTCGTATGTGAAACACACATGTGCTCAGATAGCGCTCAGCATTCTTTAGGGGTGGCTCGCAAGCATGAATATGTTCCACTCTCAAACCAAATCGTGGTTGCCTCAACTAAGATTTGGTAACTATCACCCCTATTGCGAGTGTCGACTGGCAGTAGATAAACGACTATTAAGCGATTATCGATGCTATTGTGAGTGTCGCGTAGTCGCTTAATTAGCGACTGTGAATACTTTTTATACCATGTTCTGACCGACAACGAAAACACCTTGAAAACGAGTTTTAGGATTGTAGGCTGAAGGCTGTTCACACCGACTGTTGGTGTTTTCGTTGACATTTCTTACATCCTTTGTTTACAGTTTTGCTACACAAATACAAAACCAAAATAATTTTCCTTCAATTTCTTTTCATTAACAACCTTTTACTTCCATACTTATTTTATTTTGGTCAGCCAATTAACAATAAATCCGAAGTGGCGTATGAAAGATGATAAAATAAGACTTCCACTTCGATAAATAATCGACAAAAACTAGTGCAGACACCGATTGGAATGAGTGGAACGTGAGTTTTCAAGTGGTTTTCAGCGAAAACTTCTTTTCGATTGACAGATTTTACATGGACGAAAACACAAGTTTTAGGTCGAAAACCAGTTTTAGCAACGAAAACACGTTTTCGATGTCGGTCAGAACATGGTATTAATCGCTCATCCTTCTATTGCTGTTTTTTAGTCGTTGGAGTTTGCGTTTATAAAATTTACATAAGACAGTGGTACTATAATGGATAAAAAGTAAGTCAATTGAATTGGAGGTTGTAAAAAATTGTGAAATATACATATGTATGTACATATGTGTCTGAATTACAGATCAAAAATTGTAAGCAACAAAAGGCAACTTGCGCGGTTGGTCGAGCCGATGCAGGAGAGTGAGGACATAAGCAAAGGAATTTCCGTAAAGAGCAGGGGAGGAAGCTCCGCTTCTTTTGTGAAAGATACACAAAATATTTCTTGTGCATATAATTCCGGCTACGGCATCTACAGTGTTTTTGCGCAGAACCAACATCAAAGTTTACAAAAAACTGCATAATTTATTAACTAACTAGTGCTCGGAAACTTGAAATCTTTATGTTAAATTAAGTTTAATTCTTTCACCACACTTGTATGTTAAAGTTTTAAAACTCGGGTCACGCGTTTGGACACAAATACTGAACATCATTGTACAAATAACTAAACGGTACCGTATTTCTTCCATAAAATTTATTAATGAGGAAAACAGCTTTTCCTGCAAATCCTGTAAAACCTAAAAACCTTTAAGCATCGGGAACGCAACTTCTATTCATAAAATTCACATATGTACATACACTTCATCTTCCAAGGGATCCGACGAATCTCGCAATTCCCTCCTTTAGCCAACTCTGTGGGTGGGGTTTAGTAGCGCTCACCACTATTTCGGGCTATTCCGTCCAAAGGGGTGGCCCGATCCAAAAAAAATTCCACACACTTGTAGTCAAGGGTCTACGCATTATATTAACACTCACTTTTGTAAATTTTCGTCACTAATTTATTTACAAATTTGGTTTGAAATATGTCCTTTTTTGTAAAATTCGGAAATTAGCGTACATTTATCACTCCTATTCTCCTTAAAGCAACCACTTCACCAATACATTTTTGTATTCCCCTTCACTTTACACTTCACTCACGGCAAATTAAATGGCGGAGTTCAGCTGTCAAACTCCAAAATATGCAAAAGAATGAGAGACAAAGGAAGATAGGATATAACCCAGTAAGCATTAAAAATATAAAAAGGTGTTCTCTGCAAAAGGTGTTCAGCTCCTTTTCTTCGCAAAACAGAAAGGAGAATTCTACTGCCTGAGGGTTATAATCCCTAAGTGCGGCCGAAGGTCGGCTACGCAGAAAGGTGTTATCTGCAAAAGGTGTTCAGGCCCCCTTCTTTGGCAACACAGAAAGGAGAATTCTACTGCCTGAGGGTTATAATCCCTAAGTGCGGCCGAAGGCCGCCTACGCTGAAAGGTGTTCTCTGCAAAAGGTGTTCAGCCCCCCTTCTTTGGCAACACAAGGAGAATTCTACTGCCTGAGGGTTATAATCCCTAAGTGCGGCCGAAGGCCGCCTACGCAGAAAGGTGTTCTCTGCAAAAGGTGTTCAGCCCCCCTTCTTTGGCAGCACAGAAAGGATAATTCTACTGCCTGAGGGTTATAATCCCTAAGTGCGGCAGAAAGGAATTCTACGCAAAAATACACAAAAGAAATTTTTTTTTTTAAAAAGTTGATTTTCTATTTTTAATTAACTTTTTTATTCTTTATTCAAAATCGCCCGATATCTAATTTGGCATAATTTCTTTTATTTAATAATCCCACGGTTTCTGTCAGTTGGGTGATATTCCACTTCAAACTGCTCAGTTTGCCTAAGAAAATTCTGTTTTTCCCCCTTTTTCAAACGGTTCCCTAGGGGCCTGTGGGAGGAGCCCAAGGGGGGAATATGCCTTTTTAGAAAGCGGGGACTGTCCCCTTTCTAGTGGGGCGGGTTTGGGTGGGTCCGCCCCCGCCCCCTCCGCCCCCCACCCTAAAAACGATGTGAGCGCTACTAAA
>NW_023458726.1:91920-116381 GCF_013731165.1 Rhagoletis pomonella
CACAATAAACACTTACTATATCAATTATTTTTTGCCTCCTTCCAATTTCAATTCATTTTTTTACTTTTTAGATTATTCTCAGTTTTTGCGTATTCTTTAATTTCCGTTAATTTAAATTCAGTTGAGTTTGACACTTTTCAGGATTTTGCCAGAAAAAATTCTTCTGACTAAATCTGACTACTTCGGACTGATGAGAGTCACTCTCACTGAATGTTGCTCTCTCATTTTTGCTGTCATTTCCGAGTTAAGGAACGCTTTTTGGACTAAATCTGACTACTTCGGACTTTTTCTGACTATTTCTTGGAGATAAGGAACGCTCCTAATGTTGAAGATATGCCTTCTGCCTTTGTCAAGCACTTTAGCTAGGTGCGAGAAAGTTAGCGTATGCGCGTAAGAGCATACAGTAGGTATACGGCTGTGCTGCCGCTCTGCCGATTCTCCAACATCTTGTCAAAGGAGAAAACATATTGGTGGCGGAATCCATCGTAGTCTGATTTTTCTTAAAATCTACGAAAAAGCGATCACTGAATCTGAACTGCTATGAACGTGTGTGTTCAAAGCAAGCGCTGCGTTCGTAGCTACTCGAACTTAGTGCCTTATTCTGTATCACGAACGATAGGCAAAACGAACGATTCGTCTGCAGACGACAACCTCTCTGATTGCGATTTTAAACTCTATCGGTCGTCTTCGTCTTGCTTTTCATACATTACGTTGTAATGGTCTCGGTTGCGTCTAAACCGGTTAAAATGATGCCGCCGGACTAATTTTTGAAGCATTCCTCTGCAGACGAATCGTTCGTGTTGCCTATCGTTCGTGATACAGAATAAGGCTGTTAATAGCATTTTCGTAGATTTCACGAAAAATCGGACTACGATGGATTCTATGATAGCCTTGATCAGTTCGTGCGATTATGACTTATAGATCAATTATGGACGAGAACGGCACCTCAGTTGGGTTGCCGATGGACAGCGCCACTGAAATGAAAATGTTTTTTATTATGAATAGCAATAATTAAGTTTCATAAAGTTCAAAGTGGTACAATTAAAAAAAAAAGTTGAAAAAAGAAATAAAGTACCTCAATCAAAATTTCCCGGCAGCCACAAAAATGCAGTTGCCAATATAGCAACTTAGTTGCTAGTTGCCATCGGTAATACCATTTCAGCCAGTGGCCAACCAACTGAAGTTCGGTTGTCCTCCGAAATCAACCCATAAAATCGGAATCGAATATGCATGCACGTTCTGCAGAACGATATATATTTTGTAAATGTGTGCTCTGTCCGCTAACGAGTTCCAGCCATGTGTGAAATATCGTATGTGAAGCCTCCGTCTGACTTAACGATTGTCAACGGCTTGCCAGAAGATGTTTCATCATATTTTTTCGCCCATCGTCTTCTTCGAGTAAGTTCATCGATACCAAAAACTTTCCAACCTCTATGTGCCAGCAGCCCTTAGTGTTTGTGCCAATGACATGGTACTATTGCACTGTTAATAACCAAATTTAGCCGCAGTTGCATTCACACGTGATATAATAGCTAGTGCCGGCAAGCTGTGGGAATGCCCAGGAGATGGCGTTTGTTCAGCTATCGAAATCATTACACCGACGGCGGTGGCCAGTTCTGCTGGAACATATTTACCACAGCAGTGGTTGCGGCGTTTTGTTCTGCAACAATATCCTGCAATGATGACGTCATATAATGCCGACGAACAAAGATATAAAATTGAAATGACTAACCTTATTCCCGGCCAATTTGGGAGACCACCCTTGGTCACGACCAGAACGCATTTACCAAGAGGAAAAATCGCCGGGATTGCAGTAGTTCTTGCAATCACCGCACGGTGCAGCGAACAGAGGTGGCGCCGTCAGTGGTACCGCTACTACGATTTGGACAGTTGTGGTAACTTGTAAACAAACCTTTGTTTACAAATCAGCGAAAGAGAAATTTGATTATAAGTGAAAAATCAGTTTAAATTGTGTTAATTTGCAATTTGTGAGTGCTTTTTGAGTTGAAGACTGCGTAAAAACTAATAAAATGAAGTGCTGTGTGTTAACTTGCGACAGCCGTCAAGATGCAAGATGCGTAGATGCAAGTGTAGCCCTGGGACGAATCGCTGCATTTTGTGTACATAGGGCACGGCAAAGCCGTTCCCGAAATGTTTCTTTATTATTACAATAACAGCATTTCCTCACAATGATTTTGCTTCTGCTCCAAGCAGCCTCCATTAGCAAGTTAACTAATCAATCCCGCGGAGATGCTGCCGCAGTCTTAATTGCAAAGCAATGGAGTGCACTAAAACGTTTGCTGAAGCAGCCTCAATTGCAAAGCAATGGAGTGCACTAAAATTTTACCTATTATCTAATAGATTAGGTGAAAAATGCAATATTTTCGCGTTTAGCAAAATTAAAACACGTTTTTCTCTGTAAAGTGAACTGTTTTGGAAGTTTTAACTCGTTCTTCTTTTCGCTGTATTCTTTGTTTACTTGTGGTACACAAATGTCAACGCCCAGGACGGCGCAATCTTGTATTCTATCATTCTTGCAATCACCGCTGATGATACTGTGCTTGTAATAAATAGTCTGAAAAGACAGAAAATTGCATTATTCAAATGTTAACCACATCAAACAAATAAATTTCAATAATTTGTTTTCCATTTCACAAACCGAGTTTCCAAGAAACAGAAACTCACCACGATGCGATACAGAAATATAAACCAACAGGGGTGCATTTTCTTGGTAAACAACACAAGCGCTCAGAGCAATCTGATCCGCAATATTATTTTCTGAAAAAATAAGACTTGAAAAGAGTTCTGAAACATGATTATCACATTATCTAATTAGCGCACACCATCGTGTTTAATTTTAGTAGAATATATTTTATTATCTCAGACTTTTTTTCAATGTTTTCTAATATTCGATCTTTTGGAATACAAAAGCAACCATGCGCTCAATTTCTTGTGGGGAAATTTGGCCCCCATAAAGGACTTTCAACACGAAACTGCAACAAAAACAAAAACCTTTTCTACTTGTATACTGTGGATTCACCCGTATACGAACAGCGGTAGCGGAGCAATGATTTCCACGCACAATGCAACGGTCGGCATACTAGCCCATTCAAACGATTCGAGTGGGACCATGGTTGCCACAATTGGTAACTTTCTACCAAAATTGGTAACTTTTAAACGGTTTGGTAACTTGGTAACTTTTATTTCATTTTGGTAACTTTTGCAACTAAACATCTATTTGCATTACTAGAAAGAAATGAATTATGTTTTGAATGTGCGTAATTATAAAAACCCTTCGAGTTTTAGTGACAGCACTACTGACACTTCTACAAAATTACTTCGATAAAATAAGAGTCATCTCATATTCGAATACTGAAAACTACAAGGGCTGCACTTCCAAAACAACTTTAAAATTTTTCCGATCAATTTTGAATTCTACCCTCACATTTTAATACTGGCCATCTGGCAATTTTTGGTAAGGTAAGGTATTCCGGCAAAAAAAAATGTACCGACATGTATTTCGACGTACAGTAAATTATGAAAAACCGACAAAATAGCAAAAAAATTAGAAATTTTCGCAATTTACTCGAAACGGACGGTTAAAAGCACCCGCCACTTTTTTTTTGTGTGCCGGTGCTATTATTCCGTGAGTCGCAGGTCCAAATATCGGCACATTCCGAATGAAAAATTACACTGAAAATGGCACAACACCGAAGCCGGTTTGTCTCCAAACCAAATTTGACACAGGATGATGAAAAATCGTTCCACATTACATCATACTCCTACCCGAACTGATAGAAAAATATTTTCTAATAAAAAAAATTATTATAATTGTCAATAGCATTTTCATAGATTTAATACTTCAATTAGTTTAGGCTAAAATATCTCGAAAACCTGAGCCAATCGGGCAAAACTGATTTTGGATTCAGATTCAGCGCATCAAAAACCTTTGGAAACGTGTAAGCTGATCCCAGGGTCTGAAAAATGTCGGCCTGTGTAATCAAAAATTGACAAATTATAAAAATATTGAATGTATTAAGTGCACAGAATCGGGCTGTAGGTATATACATACATATTTGTTATGAAATATAGCAGTGTTATTCAGTATATTTTTTTCTCAGTGAAGAAGTGAAGATTTGGTAACTTTTGGTAACTTTTCTTAAGAGATTTTGGTAGAAAAAAATGTTGGCGAGTGGCAACCATGAGTGGGACTGTGTGCATTGCTCAGCTGGCGTTCTTCGTATGTGAAACAAACATGTGCTCAGATAGCGCTCAGCATTCTTTAGGGGTGGCTCACAAGCATGAATATGTTCCACTCTCAAACCAAATCGTGGTTGCCTCAACTAAGATTTGGTAACTATCACCCCTATTGCGAGTGTCGACTGGCAGTAGATAAACGACTATTAAGCGATTATCGATTATCGATGCTATTGTGAGTGTCGCTTAATTAGCGACTGTGAATACTTTTTATACCATGTTCTGACCGACAACGAAAACACCTTGAAAACGAGTTTTAGGGCCGGTTGCTCAAAGCCTGGTTGACACTAATCCCCGGTTAAACATCGTTATCGACGTTACCGACACCGTATTATATGTATGGAGTCGAATACGTCGATAACGATGTTAACCGGTGATTAGTGTCAACCAGGCTTTGAGCAACCGGCCCTTAGGATTGTAGGCTGATAAAATATGATTTCCACTTCGATAAATAATCGAAAAAAACTAGTGCAGACACCGATTGGAATGAGTGGAACGTGAGTTTTCAAGTGGTTTTCAGCGAAAACTTGTTTTCGTTTGACAGATTTTACATGGACGAAAACACAAGTTTTAGGTCGAAAACCAGTTTTAGCAACGAAAACACGTTTTCGATGTCGGTCAGAACATGGTATTATCGCTCATCCTTCTATTGCTGTTTTTTAGTCGTTGGAGTTTGCGTTTATAAAATTTACATAAGACAGTGGTACTATAATGGATAAAAAGTAAGTCAATTGAATTGTAAGTTGTAAAAAATTGTGAAATATACATATGTATGTACATATGTGTCTGAATTACAGATCAAAAATTGTAAGCAACAAAAGGCAACTTGCGCGGTTGGTCGAGCCGATGCAGGAGAGTGAGGACATAGGCAAAGGAATTTCCGTAAAGAGCAGGGGTGGAAGCGCCGCTTCTTTTGTGAAAGATATACAATATTCCTTGTGCATATAATTCCGGCTACGCCATCTACAGTGTTTTTGCGCAGAAACAACAAAAAACTGCATAATTTATTAATTAACTAGTGCTCGGAAACGCGAAATCTTTATGTTAAATTAAGTTTAATTCTTTCACTACACTTGTATGTTAAAGTTTTAAAACACGGGCCACGCGTTTGGACACAAATACTCAACATCATTGTACAAATAACTAAACGGTACCGTATTTCTTCCATAAAATTTATTAATGAGGAAAACAGCTTTTCCTGCAAATCCTGTAAAACCTAAAAATTGGGTTTGAAATATGTCCTTTTTGGAAAATTCGGAAATTAGCGTACATTTCTTACTCCTATTCTCCTTAAAGCAACCACTTCACCAATTTTTGTATTCCCCTTCACTTTACACTTCACTCGATTAGCTATAACTTAATATAACTTCGGTTGCATATGCAAATTAAATGGCGGAGTTCAGCTGTCAAACTCCAAAATATGCAAAAGAATGAGAGACAAAAGAAGATAGGATATAACCCAGTAAGCGTTAAAAATATACAAAGGTGTTCTCTGCAAAAGGTGTTCAGTTCTTCGCAAAACAGAAAGGAGAATTCTAATGCCTGAGGGCTATAATCCCTAAGTGCGGCCGAAGGCCGCCTACGCAGAAAGGTGTTATCTGCAAAAGGTGTTCAGCCCCCCTTCTTTGGCAACACAGAAAGGAGAATTCTACTGCCTGAGGGTTATAATCCCTAAGTGCGGCCGAAGGCCTCCTACGCAGAATGGTGTTCCCTGCAAAAGGTGTTCAGCCCACTTTCTTTGGTAGCACAGAAAGGAGAATTCTACTGCCTGAGGGTTATAATCCCTAAGTGCGGCAGAAAGGAATTCTACGCAAAAATACATTTCTTAAAAAGAAAATTTTTTTTATAAAAACTTGTTTTTTCTATTTTTAATTAACTTGTTTATTCTTTATTCAAAATCGCCCGATATCTAATTTGGCATAATTTCTTTTATTTAATAATCCCACGGTTTCTTTTAGTTGGGTGATATTCCACTTCAAACTGCTCAGTTTGCCTAAGAAAATTCTGTTTTCGCCCCTTTTTCAAACGGTTCTCTAGGGGCCTGTGGGAGGAGCCCAAGGGGGGAATACGCCTTTTTAGAAAGCGGGGACTGTCCCCTTTCTAGTGGGGAGGGTTTGGGTGGGATTAATATTAGCAGCTTTAATATATTTAGTTATAATTATCAACCCATGGTAATAGTTCGCAATCCTTGGTAACAGTTCCTAAATATTGTCAAAATTCGGGAACTAAATATCTTTAGTTGTCGAAACTAATCCTTTTCCTCCGTGTGCACAAGATATATTGCATATCTTTCACAATAGAAGCGGGGCTTCCGCCCCTACTCTTTCCGAAAATTCCTTTGCATATGTCCTCATTCTCCTGCATCAGCTCGACCAACCGCGCAAGTTGCCTTTTGTTGCTTACAATTTTTGATCTGTAATTCAGACACATACAGTATCGGTCATATCTATAGCACGCCATTTCCAAGTGATATTGTGTGCCCCTTATGTTTATTTATATATTTTTACGAATTTTCAATTAAAATTTAGTTCATTCTCAGACAAACCCCATATATACCCAAGTCCAACAATTTGTAGAAAACTACAAAAAAGTGTAACAAATTTTCACCTAAATTTGAAACTTTTTTCCCGGAAGTCTTAGAATTTTTTTGAGTACACAGTTTTTTAGCCCCTGAAATTTTATTTCCTTACTCAGAATACTTCTATCATAATCAATTTTTTGTCTTTTCTTAACTTCTTGCACTAATCTTTTAGCTCTTTGCTGTGCTATTTTATATTTTATTTTATTTATATTTTATTTCTTTGTCATATGCCTCATAGTTATATACTGGGCTAACTATGGCTGACTTCCAAAACGTCAATTGCTTTGCATACTTTGTACGTATTATGTTCCATAATGCCGAACTACACAATATTGACAATGCAAACTTTTCCAAACGCATCGCTAGAGAAACAAAGTTTATGCTTCGTTTGTTATTGGTTACCATTGGTGTTTAAAAAATGGAAAATTCAGAAAAATTGTTCATTGCTATATTGAATATTCAAAATATGCAATGTATATGGTTGCAATGTGTCACAGCTCTGCAGATGCAAACAGTTTGAGTTACGCAGTATTACAGTATCCAAACATTGTATTGACACGTTTTGGAAGTCAGCCTATGTTTTCATGTAAGAATTCGTAAGTCAGAAACTAGTTCGAAAGGACAGTAACCATGGACTGAGCTATTGTAACAATACGAAAAGTATCTAAGGTATTCATCCCAATCGTCCTTGTTAATGGATATGTAGGAACGCACATATTCATTGAATGTTCTATGACTGCGTTCAACCGTGCCTAAAGTTTGATGATGGTAAGGTGTTGAGGTTTTATGCTCAATTTTTAAAAGTTTACATAATTCTTCAAATAAATCATTTTTATATTCGGTTCCCATATCTCCCCTAAGGTTTTTTTTCATACATCCATAAATTAGATTGAGATTTTCGAATATTGCTTTAGCAACTGTTTTTGCGTGTTGCTTTTTATTGGGATGCAATTAAATATTTTATTTTTATAATACAATGGTGACTGCATATTCGATTTCGTTTAAAGATTTAGAAAAGGGTCCAACTGTATCGATCTGTACTATATCAAAAGCTTTTGGAGATGTCTCCGTTATTGTTATTGGTTCTTTCAGGTGTATATTGATTTTATTTTTCTTACAGTTAATGCATTTCTCGATATATTTTTTAATGTCATTTTTCATATTTTCCAGTAATATTTTTGTTAATTAACAATTAATGAGCAAATTTTTGCGGAGTTAAATGAACGCAAACGTCGCGAAGCTAATGTCATCGCCCTAAATGTCATAGAATCCGTCAATGCAGCGGGTAAAGATCGTTTGGACTATGATAGAGCAAAATTGTCAGGCGCCCTACCTTCTGGTTTGTCAGTTGGTGTTGCCAACCTTAAATTACGCAGACTTGGACGTCCTCTTCCTGGTCGCCTGAGGCCACTTCTAGTCGTTACACCTTCGGCATCCGATGCAATCGTTATTCTCCGAAATAAGCCAACTGACGGAAACAATATTACATTCAAACCGGATGTCACTCCAACTCAACAATTGCACCTTAAAAACTTACGCTTTGAACTCGAGTCCCTGGAAAAAAGTGGTGATACCAGCAAAACTATTAAATACGTTAATGGAATTCCCAAAATAGTAAAGAAGAATTTTCGTACGAACAGTTACTACGTTTATACGTATACGTAAGCTATTTGCAAATACCTAACTCACTGTTTATTCGATGGTGAAAAATTCTTTTTTAATATTGCCTGATTATAAAAAGGCAATAATATGACCATCGAAAAGGAAAAAAAAGTTAAAAATGGCAAGATGACCATCGAAAAGGAAAATTAACTTAAGAATGGCAGCGTCTTGCGCTTATTTACAAATCGTACCACTAATCAATACTTATTTGCGTGATTTAGTTATTTGCAAATAAAAAATTAACTCAGCGTTTATACGGCAAAGTTTACCATTTTGCAAATTGTTATTTGCAAATAATGCGTGCGTATAAACGTAGTAAGTGAGGAACAAGAAGTTAATGGATCTCAGTGTGTATTATCAGAACGTCCGAGGTCTACGCACGAAGCTCAGCAGCTTCCTAGCCGCAACGTCAATTATCCAACACGATGTCATTTGCATTACAGAATCTTGGCTGCACCCCTCTATACATGTGGGTGAAATATTAGATTCTACTTATACTATTTATGGTAAAGATCGCAATTCTTTGGTAAGCGGATATGAGCGTGGCGGAGGTGTATTCATAGCTATTAAACGTTATATTGAAGTTGAAGTTATTCCATTAGTTGGCGACGGCATTGAGCAAATATTTGTTAGAGTTAAGGGTAATAACTCGGATACTATTATCGGCTGCGTTTACTTACCCCCGCACACCTCCTATGAAACTTACATAACTCATTCGTCAACCATTTTTTTTTATAACTGATAAATTTCGAAATGCAAAACTTCTGGTTGTGGGCGACTTCAACTTGCCTAGTAGCACACCTAGTAGTAACTGCACGAATCTACTTTATGATTGCTATACTTCGTCCGGCTGCAGCAGTGTAATTGCATTCCTAATGCATAAAACAATACACTGGACCTCTGTTTCAGTGATATCGACATATCGCCTAATATTACTCCTGCTCTCGTTCCAGAGGATAAGTACCATCCTGCTCTGGCTATTGAGCTTGGTTTCAAACCCAGCCTAACACCAGATGCATCGCCAATCTATGTTTACAAAAAAGCAAACTATATAAATTTGAACGCATTCCACATGAGGACAAACTGGGTGGATCTATACAAACAAGAAACAGTTGACGATAAACTTGACTGGCTTTACCACACAATCTACGAAGGTGTCTCCTAGTTTGTTCCGGTGTACTCCAAGTCGAGAAACTTCCCTTCCTGGTTTTCCAAAGAACTGGTAGAGAAAGTGAAACTCAAAAAGGCGGCACACACTATAAGAAACGAAAAACAAGACTAAATTATACACGTTTTAGTGACCTTAGGCTGGAATGCAAGAAGGTAAGTACGTTGTGCTATAGAAGTTATGTTGGTAAAGTAGAAAACTCACTGTAGTCCAACACCAAGGCGTTCTGGAATTTTATCCAAAACAAAAAACGTAGCAATAGCGAGGTGCCATCGAACATGGTGTGGGGCAATCAATCAGCTAATACTGCAACCGAAATCAGCGATCTTTTTGCGACATCGCCCATAATACCACTCCTCACCTGAATCCTACCGAACAGATCGCTTGCATAAGTGACTTTGAAGTGACTTAAGGGCTAACTATAATATGAATAAGCTGCCGTAACTGACTGTCAGAAAATGAACGAAAAGTCTGTCCAATGCATAAGCAACGTAGTGTAGACTTTAGGTGGCTATATTTTACTTACATGAGTTCAGTGTTGCCACATTTATTAGATATAACAATAGCTTTCAGGATAACCTGGTGTTTCTGTAAAAGGAAATGCTTACGGCCCACTTCCTAATGTGGAACCAGAACTTCTTTTGACCTGTGTTACATGTAGGACTGAATCGAAAAAGTTACCAAGCTTAAAAAATTAGTTACCAAATTACCAAATATGATAAATAAACAATAATACAGCGGCTCCGCTGGCTTGGTCATGTCGTTCGAATGGACACCGACGCTCCAGCTCTGAAAGTATTCAACTCGGAACCCGCTGGTGGTAGCAGAGGAAGAGGGAGGCCCCCACTGCGATGGAAAGATCAGGTGGAGAAGGACTTGGCTTCACTTGGCGTCAGTTGGCACAGAGGAGAAACAACTGGCGTGCTTTGCTGAACTCGGCCAAAATCGCATAGGCGGTTACAGCGCCAAAAAAGAAGAAGAAGAAGATAAATAAAGAAAAAAATTACCAACTTCGGTAAAAGCCAATGCGGCAGCACTGCATGTGTTACATATGTACATACATACGTACGAGGACAAACAGCTGATTCCGTACGGAAGGTGCGATCAGTATCGCTCTTTCCTTAAGCAAATGACGTTTGGCGAAACTTGATGTTAAGCAAATTATAGTTTCAGGATAGGATTTTGTGTATTCGCACGTTTGCATACGCTTGCTTATTCATATCATAGTTAGCCCTTTACGATGATGTATTTAAACAGCTGAGCACATTAGACTCCAATAAAGGCTTACAAAGCAAATAGCGATGATGATAGCGCGTTGTCGCTTTAAACCGAAATAAAAACGACAAGTTGGCATCACCGTTGGCGTTATCGAAGTTTATCGGAAAAATATCGGTATTCTCAATTTTGAAACGAAAATAGGAACGTCATAGAAACATTCGTCAACTGTCGTCCGCATTTTTTAGAACGAAAGCGAAAGGATTGCGATTTTAATAAAGTTAAAATGAAAATTACTACCGTGCAGCAATTTGAGGCTTTAGTTTCCGAAATGGAAAAGAATCCCGCATACGCCAAAGGTTTTAGGAAGGGCATAAATCCTCTAAACTTCGATAGTTTTTGGAACGTGGTTGCGGAAAAAGTAAATCCTTTTGGACCTCTAGTTCGTGATGGAGACGGTTGGCACAAAGTAAGTAAAATTATGTTAGCAGTAAATATTACTTAAAACTAACGATTATACAATTATACTAAAGGTATGGAGGGACTTGAAATTCAAGGTTAAGAAAAAACTGCTCAAAAACAAAACCGAAGCGAGAGCAACAGGAGGAGGAGCCAATAGAAAAATTCAACTGTCACCACTGGAAGAAGCGGTTGCAAATTCGTTGCAGTTTGAGCAGCAAATAAATCCAAAAGGGAGTGAGTTGGGTTTGGTTGAAGATACCGAAATTGATGCGTTGCTTAACCTTGATGAAACGACTGCGAGTTCTCAAATACAGGCAAGTATAGAAAACGCTGAAGAATATGTGGTCGAAGACTATGTGGAAGATGAAACACCCACAGTTTCAACAAGAGTGCGATCCTCAAGAAGCACAAAACCCTCAGAAAAAGAAAGAATAGAGCTGTTGAGGAAGCAGACCGAAATACAGGAAAAGCAGTGCGACCATTTATAGTCCATTAAGTGATACATGAAAGATGTTTCCAGATACCAAAGAAAAAGGTATGAGATAGAAGAAGAACGCCTAAAAATTTACAAAAGGAAGGCACGTAAAGAAGAGCTTTTGGAGCTGGATGCTGCAGTAAAAAGAAAAAAGTTGCAGTTATTAGAGAAACAATTAAGTTCAAATATGTAATTTA
This sequence comes from Rhagoletis pomonella, assembly GCF_013731165.1. NCBI lineage: Eukaryota > Metazoa > Arthropoda > Insecta > Diptera > Tephritidae > Rhagoletis > Rhagoletis pomonella. Next base: position 103,938 of record NW_023458726.1, read on the forward strand.
TTTCATTTGAAATTTTATTTATTTTTTATTAAGTGTTTTTTCTTTTTTTACTTTAAGTATGTATGTATATAGCATGAATTAAAAATAAAACTTATAAAGACAAATTGCTTTTAATCACATCTCTTAATCTGGGAGCCTCTAAGCTACCACCTGCCTCATTTTCATTAGTAATGGCAGAATTTTCTGCTTCTTCGAAAGGCGTTTGTAGATCATCTCCAGGAAAGTATGTATTGTAGTGAAGACAAATATTGTGAAGAGCAGCACAAGCGTTTACGATTTTAGTAATTTTTTGGGGATCATAGTGTAACTCACGCGCTCCAAGGAGGCATCGAAATCGCGATTTGAGCACTCCAATCACTCGCTCAACAATATTTCTTGCTTTGGAATGAACGGAATCGTAGCGGCTTTCCGCACTGTGTTCAGCCGCTGATCTATAAGGTGTCATTAGAAATGGTTCTAATGGGTAACCCACATCGCCTAAAAACTTGTATGTAAAACTCATTTCAATATTATTTGTAATTTCATACCAAGATTCCACGAATTACGTTCACCAGCTTAATATTTTTCTTGTAAAAACCTTACTCGGCTGGTATTGCAAATTAAGGAATCGTGTCCAGAGCCTGGATGTCTGGCGTCTACGTATCTGATACGCATTTTATGATCACAGATCTAATACAAAAAATAATAAATAGTTAGTAATCACTTCCATAAATTACATTCATTCAAGTATTTACAATCATTGCATTTACGCTAAAGAAACCTTTTCTGTTGTAATACAAATGTTGAGAGCTTTTGCAAGGACCAATTATTTTAATATGCGTCCCGTCTACACAGCCAATGATTCCAGGAAAATCAGTTCGTTCAAAAAAACTTCGCTTGCACTCCATCGTCATCTTCCGACATTTGGAACTTAACCCAATTTTTGCAGATTGTACTTTCCATCGCGTCTAACACCTCGGATAAAATTTTGCATACCGTGGGTTGGGCCAACGACAAATTAAAGTCATTTCCAACGCTAAGCTGATATGACCCTTGCGCAAAAAACCGCAAAGCAGTTGCCAGTTTTATTGTTGGCGTAATGGCAGACTTTCGCGTGTTGCGTTTTAGTTTCGGTCGGATTTGCTCTAGCACGTATTGAAACGCAGCTTTGTTTAATCTAAATGTGTTCACAAATCTAAAAAATATGCACATATGTACATGTACGTAGATATATAAATAATTTACTTAAATACATTTTCTTAGCATAAATGTACTTACACTTCCAGATACAAGGAAGTGTAAGTACATTTATGCTATGTCGTAACCTCCTGCGATGTTTATTTATATTGTTCACTTCATTGTCCTCACTTGAACTTGAAAAATAAAATTCCGTACTCGCCATTCTTTAATTTTTCGTTAATATAACAAAATTCAAAATTCAGTGTCAAAACTAACAACGCAAAACACTGCAGCGCTGCCATACTTTATTAATTTTAATTTTTTGTTTCCGATAACTTTTCTCCGTCGTTTCAATATACTTCAAGAATGCGAATTTAGGAACGAAGCGACGATAAAAACGACAACGACATAGAAACGATTATTATAGAGACAACGCCAACGGGAATAGGGCCGAATATGGTTGCTTGATAGTGGATGTACAGACCACATCATTAACAGTGATGAGTATTATAATGAGTATGAGACATTGAAGAACCCCATTAAGGTTAAAGTCGGCGATGGGAGAATCATGGAAGCTACTAAAGTCGGTAACATTAAAACTTTCTTTCCAGAGTATGATGAAAAATCCGAGGTTAAACTGATTGATGTATTTTACGTTAAAGAATGAAAGCAGATTTATTAAGCTACTCTAAAATCACCGACAATCACTCTGTCATCTCTAAAGGCCGACTATCGAAAATATACAACAGCTATCGAGAAATTGTAGCGATGGCAACGAAAGAGGAAAGACTATACAAAATGAAAAGTTATATGACAAAAGAAAAACTAAAGGCGAATGTGGTCACGAATAAAGAGCTAACAATGAAAGAAAAATTACATCGAACTCTCGGACATGTATATTTTAAAAATCTCCAAATAATGTGTAAAAAGGAACTGCTTGAAGGATTGCCTAAAGAAATTGAGACAGAGTATATGAAATGTGCCACCTGTATTGAAAACAAAATGTGTAACTTGCCATTTAACAACACCAGACAAAGAGCCGGAGACGTGCTTGATATTGTACACACAGATTTGAACGGGCCTCATAGAACTACGGGTGATAATGGTGAGAAATATTTCTTGAGCTTTATAGATTACAGCAAATTAGCGAAAGTATACTGTATTCAAGCGAAAGAACAAGTATACGAATGTATGATGCAGTATGTGAATGAAATTCAGAATCAGACGGGTAAGACTATAAAGGAGTTGCGCTGCGACAACGGAAAGGAGTACATGAATAGTAAAGTATATCAGTTTTTGCTAGAAAAGGGGATTAAGTTGAAAGCATGTCCGGCATATGTACACGAGCTAAACGGAACTGCAGAGAGGTTTAATCGATCGATAATGGAAATGGCAAGATGTCTCTTGACAGAGGCTAAAGTAGACCGAAAATATTGGCCAGAAGTAATTAAAGCTGCCGCGTATTTGAAAAATCGGACTTTGACAAACACAATAGAAAGAAAGACACCGTACGAAATACTACCGTACGTCTACTACTGCATAGGGGCGAATTTTTGTGACGCAACGACTCCAATCAATTATCAGGAGGCAGTAACAAGCGAAAAAGCAGCGGAATGGAGTGAGGCAATGAATCGAGAAATGAGCAGCTTGGTGGAAAACAATACGTGGGAACTTGTAAGCAAACCTCGTGACAGAAAGGTCTTGGATGTCAAGTGGGTCTACAAGAAGAAAGCTAACAGTGAGTATAAAGCTAGATTGGTAGTTAGGGGGTTTCAGCAAACCGATGGTGTCGATGATACTTATGCCCCGGTCGCCAAAATGCAAACATTGAAGTTGTTATTAGCTTACTGTTGTCAAAATAGTTTAGAAGTTCACCAAATGGATGTCGAAACAGCTTTTTTTAAATGGAAAGGTGTTATCGGAAGTATATGTGAAACAACCAATCGGCTTTGAAGATAGTTCAGGCAGGGTATATAAATTAAAAAAGTCTTTATATGGGTTAAAAGAAAGCCCTCGTGCTTTGTATGAATGTGTAAACGAATCTGTTACTACAATTGGTTTTCGCAGGTGCAAATATGATTATTGTCTTTATGTTAAAAGCAAGTGGTTTAAACACATATTTACTATTATTTGTAGATGATTTAATAATCTGTTGCGAAGATATACGAGAAATAATTAACATTAAAAACCAACTGAAGAACAAATTTAAGATGAAAGATATGGGTAAAGTTAAAACATATATTGGAATTGATATTGAATATGAATATGGAAATTGTAATACTATGGTTTTAAGCCAAGAAATGTATATAGAATCTTTAGCTAAACGATAAAATATTCGAAACGCAAAACTGTATAAAACACCTATGGAAATGAGTTTGAAATTGGAAGAATGTGACCTAAACGAAGATGTAAAATATAGAATCTTAATTGGCGCATTATTGTACATAAGCTCTGGCACAAGACCAGACATAGCCTACAGTGTAAATTTTTTAAGTAGATATCAAAATTGCTGCAATGAAACACATTTTAAGTATGCTTTGCGAGTACTCAAATATTTGTATTTAACCAGAAGTCTTAAATTGAAATATTATAAAAATGTTAATGCTGATACAATGGATTGCTTTGTAGACGCAGACTTTGCAGGAGATACTGTAGACAGGAAATCTACATCAGGTTATGTTAAAAGATTATTTGGAAATGCTATTTATTGGAAATCTAAAAAACAAAGAAGTGTAACTAAATCATCTACTTTTGCTGAATACATTGCAATATCAGAAGCTGTAACAGAAATTCTTTATCTGCTTTATATAACTAACGATGTATTTACAAATGTCTGTAAACCGATTAAAGTGTTTGATGATAATTCAGGAGCAGTAGCTATAGCAAAGTATGGAAATTTTACTAAAAAGTCAAAGCACATTGAAGTTCACTACCACTTTGTACATGAAAACGTTAAAAATGGAACTATTGAAATTGTAAAAATTAATTCTGAGAACAATGTTGCAGACATTTTTACTAAAGCGTTAGGCAGTGTTAAGTTCGAAAAATTTAGAAACATGTTAAAATAAGATTACAATAAGTATTTAATATAAATGTAAGGAGGCGTGTTGAAATATAATACATTTATATTCTGGAAGTATGGAAACACTACGCAAAAAGACAAGTTTGCAACTTCCGCCTTTTTTCTTTCTCTCTACTTTTTTACTTCTTGCGATTTACACGTGCCTTTGTCAAGACACTTAAGGTATTAAAATATATAATAAAAGACTAGATTTAGAACCAAAAAGAACCGGCTTATTTTTACTTGGTCGTCCTAACACATATAACTATAAATTCCATGCAATGAATTCTAGCGCCTGTGTCCATAGTGTATATACTGATTTCAGTAAGGCCTTTGATCGCGTCGACCTAACATTTTACTGAATAAATTGAGAAACTATGGAGTTGATGAAGCTACAGACAACTCAGAACACCACACTCAGGACAGCGACTGGATGCCTCCTGACGTCGCCAGAACACCACCTTCATGGCGAGGCAAAAATGCTCCCAGTCAAGGAGCATAACATAATGCTCTGCAAGCAGTTTCTGGTTGGGAGCCACAGATGTGGCCACCCAAACAGACAGCTGCTTGCAGAGGTGCCCTCGCTAGGCACGTCAGGAGGCATCTATACGAACTGACGGACGAAGTCCAGAGGTTCATTAAGCAGCCTCTGGACCCGTCAGCATACCGACAGGCCCTGAACGGCATTCACAGGGAGTCAGTCTCGAGTTATGTAGACTCTAGACCTGTGAATGCCGTTCTAGGCACACAACCTTCGGACATTGACGAGACGGAGCTTCATCTGCCTCGGGAGACAAGAACCACATTAGCCCAATTTCGCTCTGGCTACTGCAGCAGGTTAAACCCATACCAGAGCAGATTGAACGCAGATGTGTCAAATGAGTGTCCAGCATGCGGAGAGACCCCCCATGACTCTAAACATCTCTTCGCATGTCCGGAAAATCCGACAACCCTAACGGCTCTGTCCCTGTCGACCGACCCAGTGGAAGCTGCATGCTTCATAGGGCTGCCGTTAGTGGAACTTGACGACAACGACTGAGATATCAACCGATCTGGGCGGGGTTGTTGTAGCAACAACAGAAAGTATGGAGTCAGCGGAAATGCTCTTAAACTGGCTAAGCTCGTACCATAACGGCAGACACTTGCACGACAGAGTTGATGGACATCTATCTTGTAATTATGAGGTTAAGTCTGGTGTCCCTCAGGGCTCTCACCTCGGCCCTCTCTTGTTCAACATTTTCGTCAATGATTTCGGTTGTGGTTTCAAATCAGAATACCTGTTGTATGCGGAGGATCTGAAAAAGTACGTTGGACTCTCACCTTTTACAACATGACATCGACAAGCTCTCTGACTGGTGCTCCAAAAATAAGCTCGATAACAATCACAGTAAATGTGCAGTTATCTCCTCACGCTCGCATACCCCTAATCTAGGCGTCATCCTGGATAATAAACTAAGCTTTTCTAAGCACATCGACAAGATCACATGTCAGGCTCTCAAAGTATTTGGATTTATCTCAAGAAGCAGCAAGGATTTTGCCAAACCTTACTCATTAAACAAACTTCCCATCCCTAGTACTGCCTATCGTAGAATATGACAGTGTGATCTGGTCGCCGCACACTGACAGCTCAATCACTCGCGTCGAAAAAGTACAACGTAAGTTGTGCAAACCCTGGCTTTCCGCAATCCCTCACTTAGTTATGCACGCACAACAGAAGATATATATAAACATAACCGAATCAAAAGCCTGCCAGATAGACGAAGGATCGCGGATTTGACCTTCTACAAGGTGGCAAATGGTATTATATATGGCCATGACATACACAGCTGTTTTGAATTAGCACCATCTGGATTAACTCTTAGACGAAGTCGATTACTGAAAACAACTACGTTTAACAAAAACTATATGATTCATAGCCCACAAAACAGGATAGTCAATCTTGTTAACTCGCTACATAATGATTTAGATTTCTATGAAGGCACATACAGCGCTTTTATCCGTAACATCAAAGATCATATTTTCTCTTAACAAAAGTAAATAAATTTATTGATATACATGTCTTTGCTACGAAATTTTGTAAACTCTCTTCATATTTACTTATCGTTTTCACCCTCTCTTACATTATTTTCAAACCATTTATTGTATAATGCCGTTTGGCGTATGATTACCAAATAAATAAATAAATATTTATTAAGCGTTCCATATATTATAGGGTTCTCATTGTGACCTTTCATTTCTTTGTTAATATTACTACTGGTTGTTTGCTTAGTTTCCGATCTTGTCGTAATTTTCATTATTTTGCATGCTACTGCCATTTCCTTAAGATTTTTGATATCTATGGGCAATAGTGCGTCTGCTACATAATTTTCTTTTCCAGCTAATACTCCACCGCAAAGTCATATTCTTCCAAATCTAATCTAACTCTAGTTAATTTAGAGGAAGGGTTTTTCATTGAAAGAAGGAATGTTAAAGGTCGATGGTCAGTTTTAATTAAAAATGTTCTGCCATAAACGTATGGTCCAAAATAAGTAATGGCCCAGTAAATTGCTGCCAATTCCTTTTCAATTGTTGCTTTATTAATTTCACCTTTTGTGAATGATCTTGACGCGTAGGCAATTGGTAATTGTTTTCCTTCATATTCTTGACTAAGCACTGCGCCACAGGCATAGCCGCTGGCGTCTGTTGTGATGCAAAATTCTTTACAAAAGTCTGGATATCGTAGGATATTTGGACTAATTAATGCTTTTTTCAAGTAAATAAAGGCTCTGACATTTTTCTGTCCAATTGAAGGAAATATTTTTTTTTTAAAAGTTGTTAAAATTCTAGAGTATTCTGCGAAAATTGGTACAAATCTTCGGTAATAGTTACAGAATGCAATAAATCGTTTGACTTCGACAGCAGTTTTGGGAATTGGGTAGTTTTGAATAATTTTGAATTTATTTGGATCTGGCAAAATTCCTTTGCCTGTGCATTTATGTCCAAGACTTCTTGACTAAAAAATAAACATTTATCAGGATGCAACTTCAAATTATATTTTCTGCAAGTTGAAAATACATCCCGTAGACTTTCCATCATATGCTTTTCGAAGCATCCTAATACATATATAAAAATGCTTGTGAGGATTTTAAGGCCTGCGAATGCTAAAGTCGTCATCCTTTGGAAGGAATTGGGTGCTACTTTCAAGCCATAGGGTAATCTTTTGAAACGATAAGTGCCATCGACTGCTGTAAACCGATGTAATATCTCTAGAATCCGGGTTCAATTATATTGCGTGAAAACCGGACATTAGATCCAAATAGAGATAAAGCGATACAAGTAAATCCACGTACATACTCGATACTTTTCTCAATTTACCAAGTAGTTTTTTACTCTATATTTTTTACTACGATCCAAATAGGTATCGAAAAAAGTACTTGTATCGGAAGCGCAAAACTTATGCTTCAGCATCTTTTTTGAACAGCAACCCATTAGAGAAATGGGAAGATATGCGCACTACATTACATATAAGCAAGCCCATCTATACATAACGGTTGTTGGGTGATCTGTCCCTTACTAGAGGCTTTTCTAAAAAACAGGTACAACTATCAGGTATGTTATAAAATTCGAAAATTTGAAATCGACTCGATTTCGATAATTTTCTCGATGGGTTTTAACCCAAAAATTTACAAGTCTCGCATTAAAATAATTTATTTTATATCGCTGCTGTTTCTTTTACGGTTTTCAATTAGAATATTCACTCTTTTCATCAGATAATTAAAAAATATTTGGCAAATCGAGTCGGGTTCAAGGTTTGGAATTTCAGAACATGCCCGTATATCAAAATCTCCTATCTACCTTTCCGATACTGAGTAGGTATCGATACCTTGTTTGATACAAGTACAAGATACTGAGTAGGTATCGATACCTTGTTTGATACAAGTACAAGGATTTGAGTAATACCTTGATGGTATCGATTTATCCCTAGATCCAAACATGAGAAATATTTTGCTCTTCCTAATTGATCAAGGATATCATCATTTCTCGGAAGTGGGAATTTATCTGCACCTAATTTTTTGTTTACTGCTCTGTAATCAATTACTTACCTCCAACTTGTATCTTTGTTTCCTGGTAGTGATTTTTTAGGTACTAATAGGATGGGGCTATTGTATTCTGACGTATGTAGATGGTTCAATTATGTAATTTTTTACATAATGGTGCATTTACATGGTATGAAGCCATATGAACTGTTGATACGCTAAAATAGAGGGACTACACGTTCTAATGAGGAATTCAATGATATCGAGTGGGCTGCATATAATACATTTTTTCATATGAAATATTATGGGGAGATACTGTAAACATACTGTTGTGATACTGTTAAGCATATGAAATTATAGCAAGTTGAATTTTCATACATCTTCCCATAAAAAGTTTAACAGATGCAGAGATACCAAGGAGGTTTTTTCCCATATTGATGCCTTTTTTAATATAAAACCCACCGAAAAGGAGGAAAGCGGTAACTCCGCCATTTACATACATGTTAAAAGTAGGAATTTTAAAAATTAAAAACAATAAACAATTTCAAAACAAAAAAATTCTTTGTACTATATCTTTTTCAATAGAAGCAACTCACGTATGATGGACAATAAAAATACCAAGCACTATGATAACAAGACATTACACAACATTTTAATTAGCTTTATATCACATATAAGTAAAAATAAGCCTATATTGGCCAAGCTGGCAAAGAAATCAAAATGTGTATTTTTTGTTGTTTACAAAAAGACTTGCCAAATATACATATAAGTCAAAATTATAGAAGGCATGTATACCTTTCCCTTTCTGCTTCTTTCTGGCTTTTACAAAATGCAGGGATACCACACTTATTAGGAGAATCAACGAAACAAACAAACATTTAATGGTCTTATGTTTCCTTGAGCATTGTTAATTTTTCTAACTCTTCCTTTTGTTTAGCGCTGTAACCGCTTAAGTTATATTTTTTAATTTATGCAAGAGAGTTATTTTCAATGAGCATTTTTTCGTTTGCTCCTGAATTTTGGGTACATTTTCTTATAGTACCTCTCATTCCTTTTTATATTATATATATACACTCCGATGTTCGGGATAGTATTTTGAATATACCAGCAATATATGCTGTAGAGTAGTTATTAGCAGTGCGCATTACGCAGCGTCTGAGTTCAAGCCGAGTTTCCCACCAACATCAAAATATAAAAAACAAAAAAGTGTTTTTCTAATAGCGGTCGCCCCTCTGCTGGAAATAGTAAACCTCCGAGTGTATTCTGTCATGGAAACAGCTTCTCATAAAAATACAATTGCCGTTCGGAGTCCTTTACTTTGTGTGACAAAATCAAGGCGCACGCCACATATCGGAGGAGAAGCTAGGCCAAACACTAACATATTAGGGGTATTCTCGAAGTCTTGCACGATGCACGGATTGCACGAAATGCAAAAATACTATTCCAAATTTCGAAGAGTACGAGAACACCCCATTGCAAAGAGGTAGCATGCATGGGGAGCAAGCAGCGAAATTATGTATCAAATACAATAACAAGAGACAGCAAAAAAAAATTAAGTGAGCGAGATGAGAGGAATGAGAGAAATATGTAGCAATTCCAACTAGCACAGGGTCGCTATTATCTTGCTATGCTATTTTGCAAAATATATACATGGGTTTCGACGTTGCATATTTTGCAGCGATAGGAAATGTTGTTTCCCATGAATTTTCTTGTTGTGTGTTTGCAATTTATGCAATCCGTGCTACGTCCAATGGCTTTGCAAGATTTGGAGAATACCCCTATTGTGTAAGCGCCAATCTGTATATCGTCGTTTAAAGTACAAAAGCGCGTATCGTGGTTCTGCGAAACCTCGTAACTGACATTTGTGCCAAAAAAGATATTTGCTCACCGGAAGCTCATATCACAAGCCCTTAACCATTTATACTAAAATATCGATACGTAGACATAAGGAGAAGAGATAATTAAGTTTAAAAGAGAGAACCGTTTTTATTTAGGACAAGTTTTACTCTCTCCTGTAAAATTTAGGCAATCTCACATACGAGGTTTTGTGTTTTCTTGATGCGCGGTTTGGTACTTTAAATGACGATATGTAAAAGTATTGCATATATATTTTGGTGCCTTTTCAAGTATACAATCCATTGAGAAACGAAAGAAAACGACATCCCCATGATTTCAACTTATGCCAAACGTATTTAATATAAAAGACAAAAAACGTAAACAAGCAATTTCTGAACAAAAATCTGTTTATCCACAAAGATGTTTGAATGGAAGCATTACAGATTTGAAAAAAATGGTAAACCGCAAGGCTTTATTGGCAGGAGGTCCTTTTTAAAGCACATTGAAGAAAAATAAGCTTCTACATAGTTTCGAAATACTTGCCAAGTATATAAGTCAAAATTGTTAAATATATATCGCTTTCATTCATTTCTTCACAGAGTTGGTGCTTCTTTTATAGGAAAATTCATACGGCTTATGAACAGATTCATACCATGTAAATGCACCATATTATTCTGTATTTTTTTACATTATATTCCGTAAGTTTTTACAAAAACTGGTTTTTCATCTTTCATATGTAGTTTTTGGTTATAAAAATTGTTGGCAGTAATAGGTTCTGTATCTGATGCAAATATGTCTATGTATTCTGAGCGCAATAAAATTAACACCCCTATTCTGCAACTCTTTCGTATTCGAATTTTGCTACGAATCGTAGAAATAGTATGCTGCAATCCGAATCGTATTTTCGAACTTTCGAAATTCGTAACAATGGCATGCCTAAAAACGAACGAGTAAGCTTTTTTGCGTAATTTTGTACGAACACAATTCTGTGTCGGAGGCGAAATAAAAGATGTAAATCGATGTGTGTTTGCAAGAAATATTGGTGATGTTCATTTAAAGAGATAAATTTGCCTTTCGCATATACGTATATTTTTATCCACTGCTTTATATAAACGAGCAAAAAAGAATATTTGTTGCCCCTTATCGAGAAACTTGGGTCCGGTTTAGTTAATGTACAACGATTTTCGGTTGTTGTGTAAAACGCATAACCCGAATCCAAAAACTTTAACATGCACGTGTAATCAAAGGATTCGCATTTTATTAAGATAAATAAATATTTATATAAGATAAATGTTTCAAATTTCCTACCACTAGCTTATTAATAAACTCGGTTTGCACTATGCACTTTTTTGCAAATTTCGACTTGGGTTCTGCGCAAAAATACTGTGGACGGCGTAGCCGAAGTGATATGCATAATAAATGTTCTATACCATTGACATGCGGAAGCCCCTCTTCCCGCAACACAGAAAGGAGAACTCTACTTAGTAAGGGTTATAATCCCTAAGCGCGGCCGAAGGCAGAAGCAGGCGCAACAGGTGGTGGACCTAACAAAGTGCATGTTTTCAATGGCTTTGAAGAAGCTGTTAATGCATTAACTGGATTGAGAACCAGAGCTTCAGGCATAGGAGGAGTTCTGGCTTGTGGTTCAACAATTCAACCAGAAGCCAACATAGATGCGCCCTTGGTTACTATGCCCGACAGCTCCGCATACCTTTGTGAATCCATTGCCATAGCGCCCTCTTACTCTGCTGCTATAATTGCAAATGCATCAGAATCCATCATTTTCCTCAAAATATGTAAAATTAACCAATTTTACAATAAACAAGCACATGATGAGTGTTTCTTTAATTCCTTTCCACTTTGTTTTCCTTCATTCAGCTATCTTCGAAAAACAACTGATAGCTGGCAATGCTGCACATGTTTCCGCAAGGGTTGCAGCATGTGGATTTTTCGTAGCGTAGCTACGAATTACGAAAATTCGGGTTGTAGAATAAGGGGGTAAATTGTTGGCTAACAAATTGTGGAAAGTGCTTATTTAGTCTCTGTAATTTTTCTTTACTATTATCTTTATTTTCTGACCCTATTAAGCTGGCATTTCAGGGTACTATTTTATATATATAAGGAAAATTTGAAAGTTGGGCTCGAACACCCCCCTGCCCCTACCTGGCTACGCCCATGCCTAGAATGCTTGTTATTCGTTGACCAATGCCTTTCAAATCTGTTATTTGTGAATTATTAATTGTAATATTACTATCAATTTGACCCTTTTTTATAATTGATATGTCTGCTCCTGTGTCTATGAACAGAGTTAAAATTGAATTATTTAAAAAAGTTTTCGAAGATATGCAGCTATTTAGGTGTAGGTTAAGTACA
>NW_023458726.1:116481-121057 GCF_013731165.1 Rhagoletis pomonella
AAAAAGTTTTCGAAGATATGCAGCTATTTAGGTGTAGGTTAAGTACACGCACTTTTTTGTTATCTACTGTTGAAGTGGAGTTTGCTGGTTTTCCTGTTGCATGCAATTACGGACATTGCGAGTATCATTGCGACTAGTTGTTCGCGATTGATTATTAAAATGCCTACCTGTTTTGAAAGTGATTATTTTGTCTTGAATTATTGTTGTATCGGGGCGACGCACAGTGTTTCGACTATATGGAGGCAGGTAGAAAAAAGTCATGGTGACACTTGGTAAAAAAACCGGTTTGACTTAGAGAGGGAATAGTAAAAGTCATAAGTACCAAATTTTACATTATTTACTCACCCCCCTTCTTCACGAACGATACATTTCCAAAAAAATACGGGAATGGGCGCGATACCGACTAATCAGTTTAGTTGCTTTTGGCGCTGAACCCATTACAGAAAGTGTTTCTTTTTCAATTGTAATTAATTATCTAAATGTCGTGGAATATTCAGGTGAAGGTATTTATCATTTATTTGGTATTTCCCTATTTCCTTACCAAAAAATTTACTTTGAAATGTAGATGCTAAAGATTATTAGTAAAGAAAAAGTGTGAGTACCGGTCCGTCAGGTATTGAAATTAGACTAATATTTTAGAGAATTTTATGTAGTTTTCGAATGTATGATTTTCTTAATTTTTGATTTTCAGCTTCTTTTTGCATAATTTAGCGAAAAGAATGTTTCAAACAATGAAAAAATCCCACCAGATATTGGGAAAAAAGCGGGTATTGACACCTAAGTCATTTTATTGTATAACCTTTGTTTTCTGAGAGTGGAAAGCAGGAAACAAAAATTACCCAAAATTCCATCACATTTAATGACTGGGCCCACATTTTTTGTGAGTTTTGAACGTTATAGTAATCCAATCTTCCCCATATTTTATATCTAGGGTTTTCTAACAAAATAAAGACTACAAACTAAATTTCATCGAAATCGGATGAGATTTAATGTTTCCGCCCACAAGAGTAGACGGCGTGGCAATTATTCCATCTTTACAAAATTTCATAATTCTCTATTTCTAAGTAAAACTAGAGCACATGTCTAGTTTCAGCGAAATCGGTGCAGGTGTACTATTATTTCCATCTGCCTCCATATAGTCGAAACACTGTGCGGCGTCCTGAATCTATTACCTTGATAACTTCTATAGCCGTTACCTTGGTAACCTCCACGGAAGCCTTGTTGGCGTATGTGCAAAAGTAAATTTGGGCTACCCGTTACTTCGGTACAACTGTTTGTGAATTTTGATATAGCCTCGTTCATGGAAGTGAACGTTCCTGCTTGCATTATCATTTTTACCTTGTCGTTAGAGCAATTCTTACACATGGCTTTTACAGCTGATTGTGTAGCGTATTTCGTTGCTAAATCGTGGGTTAATCCGTCGGATATGTACGCTCCACTATAGGCAAAAACCGAGTTTTTGTTTCAAAATCGTAGATTTTCGGTTAGAAAAAAGATAATGGAATGACAATTTTTTATCGTGAAGTTAAATGATCATATAATATAGGAAAACTATAGAGAAGTTACAACAATAATAACTTAACCCACAAAATGCCGTTCAAAATGTCACCTTTTTTGAAATTTTGGATTATGGCTCCCATTCCACTAGAAAACACTATATTTAATACACCATTAGCATTGTTTCTGAAAGATTTCTTTTTATTTTATCTCAAGACCCGATTTTCGGAGCATTGGATGCCGTACCCGAGTCGCCAGATTGGAAAAAAGAAAAGCTTCCTTTAAAGTCTAATAACTCGTAAACTAAAAATGTATATAACAAAAAAGGATATACTGGTCGATATCTTTACGAAAGTGCAACATTTAACCCTTTAATGCAGAGTCTGTCATATATGAAACGCTTTTTAACCCTTTCAAGGCAGAGGAAAAAGGTTCTCAATATGCTTTTGAACGTGCTTTTTTTTCATTTTGACGTAAATAGTAATCGTAGAAAAATTTTCCATAGTAAAATAATAATAAAAAATAATAATAGTTTCTTCAATTAAGTCTTTTTAATTTTTTCCATTTATGTATGTATAAAATAATATCCGAAAACCATATGTAAAGTTAACTTAAATCTTCTAGATCATTAAGGCCGTTTAAGGGTTAATACTAAAGCAAACGAAAATATTAGGCCAAAAAAATAAAAAATGCATTTTCACAACTCTGCCTTGAAGACAACTAATTTTTTTTGAATTTTACTGTAGAGAATTTAGTAAGAGTTGAGGAATATGTATATACTATATACATAAATACTTCCACACCGATGGTCCTCTGCAATAACGACACCATATCAATCAATATCAAAAGCATATTGAGAACCTTTTTCCTCTGCCTTGAAAGGGTTAAAAAGCGTTTCATATATGCCAGACTCTGCATTAAAGGGTTAAATGTTGCACTTTCGTAAAGATATCGACCAGTATATTCTTTTTGGTTATACACATTTTTTTGTGAAAGCTGATAGTTTAAGAGTTATTAAGAGTTTAAAGGAAGCTTTTATTTTTTCCAATCTGGCGACTCGGGTACAGCATCCAATGCCCAAAAATCGGGTCTTGAGATAAAATGAAGAGAAATCTTTCAGAAACAATGCTCATGGTGTATTAAATATAGTGTTTTCTAGTGGAATGGGAGCCAAAATCCAAAATTTCAAAGAAGTGACATTTTGAAGGGAATTTTTAAGGTTAAGTTATTATTGTTGTAACTTCTCTATAGTTTTCCTATATTATATGCTAATTTATCTTCAAGATAAAAAACTCGTGTTTTGCCTATAGTGCGCTCCTTCTAATGATTTTGTGAGTTTTTCTATTTCAGCAGTATATTGGTTAGCTGCTTTACCGCGTTGTTGTATGTTCAGTAGTTTTGCTGTCAAAACTTTCACTGATTCACCGTTCATAGTCGATTTTAATTTTTGCTTTATCTCTCGGATAGAATTTTTATTCCCTATAAAGTTTCTTTCTGCACTTTTTAGCTTGGTTTTTATTGCTATGGCTCAGGTAGGATGGACGAAGCTTTCTTAATGAATTCTGGTGTTGTCTGTGCCATTTTGACGTTTGTTATTTGGGAATTTAGTATCTGACTTTCGATTCATTTTGGTTCTTCTAGGTCGGAGGGATATTCCAGCAAGTAAGTGTTAAAGTCTATTTGTATATCCTGTTCAATTATAGTTGGTACTATCTCCTCTATGTTATACCTTGCTAGCGATGATACCAATTTGTCCCTAACACTATTTGGTATGCTTCTAGTTGGTGACTGCTAGTTATTTGCCTATTTACATTACGTATTGCCTTACCAAATCTATTTAATGAATCTAATATTAGTGTGAGATGTTTCACTACTGTTTCTGCTTTTATTTTTCTATTCTTGTTCACGCATTTGTAAGATTTTTTCGCTGTAGTTTTTTCTTCTACGAGTGTCTTAAAAATTTCTTCCCATTTGCCCATTGAGGAAGGGAAAGATAGAAAGAGTAAACAAAATTAAATTTTGGTTAAACCTTATCTAGACCGTCAGCACGGCTTATGTATCCCTTTTTCAGAAATTTGTTATGGGCAGAGTAAATCTTTAAAAACAGGCTAAGATAAGTGCAAATCGTTCTGACTAAAAGCATGACCTTAATAGTTTCTAGTGCCTCACTGTGGTCAACTACCTTAATAGAATTCACAACATTGGCGTTTGGTATTTCTATTTTAGATTTGTTTCCACCAATTTTATTAAAAAAAAATATAACATATATAATATTAAACAAAAAGGTTATAATAAATTGTTAGTAATAAATGGCCATGTTCAATTGGTTGCCAAAGTATTAATAATTATTATTTTGATATTAAATTACCGACTCTTTTTCCCGTCTGGATTCCTTGATTGGCTAAACAGCCTAGATAGAGTAATCGTCCTGGTTGCTTTTTACTGGAAAAAATAAGCTTGTATGAGCCTCTGATTAGCACGTTCACCGTCACGCAGTTTTTGTTGAGGCAAACCGGTGATGAAAATAGTGACCTCCTGTTCGCGGAAATGAGGTTGCTGCTTGGCGATGGACACCAACTTTTTAATTTTGAAGTCGAAACGTTGCCCGCTTGGCGAGGTTGTGTAGCTTTTTTATGTTTACTGCTACGTCAGCTGGTAACGGTGTTCTGCCATTACGAAGGCAGCTTGCCACTATAAAAGGCAAGTTGCCGCTAGATACGGCAGGACCTTTGCCGCTATAAAAGGCAAGTTGCCGCTAGATTCGGCAGGATCTTTTGCCACTTGAAGGCAGCTTGCCGTTATAAAAGGCAAGTTGCCGGTAGACCAGGCAGGATTGCCATGTAATATGTAAGCAATAACAATAAACTTTCTGGCTGCGAGTCCAAATCAATAATTGTCTTTATTTTCGCTTTTTCAATTCTATTTATACTTATTTATTATTATTAATTGTAATATTACTATCAATTTGACCCTTTTTTATAATTGATATGTCTGCTCCTGTGTCTATGAACAGAGTTAAAATTGAATTATTTAAAAAGTTTTCGAAGATATGCAGCTATTTAGGTGTAGGTTAAGTACA